>NC_043024.1:6519367-6606867 GCF_006345805.1 Octopus sinensis
AGAAGAAAGAAAGAAAGAAAGAAAGAAAGAAAGAAAGAAAGAAAGGAAGAAAGAAAGAAAGAGCTACCAGTTCCTCCTCACCTGGTATTTCCATCAACCACCTCCAACAACAAATTAGTCTTCAAAGAATACACCGAATCGGGAGCAAAACTCATATTGATGCTAAGAAATTGGTAGGGTGCCAAGACCCCTTCAGTAATGGAGACATTTAAGTCTACTGGGTCCTGTAGATGAGAGAACAGAGAGACAAAGGGTGTGAAAGGATAAGAGAGAAGGACCTAGAATTTATTGGAAACCGTTTCAATATTCTGGAGACTTGTACCCAGAACCATTCCCCCTGGGACTGAGGCAGGAATGGTCCTCGTTCAATAATGCAAACCTGACTATTTTAGAGATTTTTATCTGTTGTTGTTTTCTTGTTTCAGTGATTGGACTGTGGCCATGCTGGGGCACCACTATGAGGAGTTTAGTCGAATACACAGATTCCAGAACTTAGCTTCCTTCCTTCCCAAGTTTGGTAATTATTCTGTCTCTTTTGCTGAACTATTATGGAGACATAAACAAACCAACACCAGTTGTGAAGCAGGGGGAAACAAACACAAAGACATGCACTCACAATTGACAGGCTTCCACACAGTTTCCGTCAATCAAATTCTATGCATGGCATTGGTCAGTCTAGAGCTTTATTAGAAGACACTTGCCCGAAACGTCACAGAACAGGATTGAACCTTTCATAATTTTATCCAAGAAATCCCTACATTCTCTTTAATATATATTCATCATCCCTCAACCCTTGTTCTTCATTTGTTATACTCACCCTCACCCATTCCCCACCTCTAACTATCCCTCATTACCTACCAACATTCTCTGTTTTACCAGCCCTCCCCCCTCCAATTCAACTTGCGTTTTGAGGGCACACCCTGATACCTCAACACCCCTATTTCATCTCTTTCTAGTCCCATACAAGTGAAGGTGTATGACTCATAAGGTAGTGAGCTCAATTCTTGGACCGTGCTGTGTATTGTGTTCTTGAGCAAGACACTTTATTTCCCATTGCCCCAGTTCACTCAGCTGTAGAAATGAGTTGCGACATCACAAGTGCCAAGCTGTATCGGCCCCTTTGCCTTTCTCAAGGATAACATTGGTGTCATGGAAAGGTGGGAGGCCAGTATGCATGGGTGACTGCTGGTCTTCCACAAACAACCATGCCCAGACTTGTGCCTGGGAGGGTAACTTTCTAGGTGCAATCCCATAATCATTTGTGACCAAAGAGGGCCTTCACTTTTTTAGCCCCAACTAGTCACTCCCACATCTTTTCAGTAATATGAGTTGTCATGTAGCTCCTCCACAGCTTCCATAGTTTAACCCCTTATACATATAACCTTTCATATATATGACCTCTGGTATAGCTCCTCTGCAGCAACAGACCTATTCTGTTCTAGCCCCTTTTATCATATTTTAACTGCTTATCTCACACCATAAGCTCTTTCCCTCTCTACTGTAGCCCCACTCAATCAAAGGGAATCTTTGTCTTGTGAATTGTATGGGAATTTCACTAGTGCTGCTGCCATAACAGAAAAATGTCCAGCATGTTCTTTAAAATGTTTAGTATTCGGAAGAGCATCCTACAGTAGTAACCATGTCAAGTGGACACTGGAGCAAGATACTATCCTCAGATCCTCTTCAGATCTTGCCAAATCATCCAATCCATGCCAACATGGAAGATGGATACTGAAAAATGATGAGTTAAATCATTGGAAAAAGTTGGTTATTTTACTAAATTTCTTCAAATTTATGATTTCTAGGTTGTTTCCTGTCAGTAAAAATAATAGTTAATCATGTATCTTTATAAATTGTTCAAAGTGGAAGATTTTTCTTTTTGAAATTTATGTTGCGTTGTTTATAGATTGAAAGACACAAAAACACACACACAAAGAACGAAAAAAAACTATATATATTATATATATAGGCGCAGGAGTGGCTGTGTGGTAAGTAGCTTGCTAACCAACCACATGGTTCCGGGTTCAGTCCCACTGCGTGGCATCTTGGGCAAGTGTCTTCTGCTATAGCCCCGGGCCGACCAATGCCTTGTGAGTGGATTTGGTAGACGGAAACTGAAAGATGCTTGTCGTATATATGTATAGATATATGTGTGTGTGTTTGTCCCCCTAGCATTGCTTGACAACCGATGCTGGTGTGTTTACGTCCCCGTCACTTAGCGGTTCGGCAAAAAGAGACCGATAGAATAAGTACTGGGCTTACAAAAAGAATAAGTCCCGGGGTCGAGTTGCTCGACTAAAGGCGGTGCTCCAGCATGGCCGCAGTCAAATGACTGAAACAAGTAAAAGAGTAAAAGAGTAAAAGAGTATACATATAGCCTTTTTTTGAAGTCTATGTTGTGTTGACAGACTTGCACTTGAAATTCCAACATTTTTAATCAAAACTTGTAGTTACTATGGTGACAACACCACCTATCTATCTTTTACACACACACACACACACACTCTCTCACTGAATTTATCTCTCAACAACAACTTTTTTCCTCCCCCAAAAATACAGATATTTTGATTCTCCCCCTTCTTCCCCTCCCTCTGATAGGACAGACAGACAGACAGATATACGGAGATCTGTTTTTCTTTTATAATATAAGAATTTCAAAATTTGAGATGTTATCATAGCAAATATATGATTAAGATCTGCAATTCCTGATCATGTTGTTTTGGGTTCGTGCCTGATGCATGGTACCAGGTGCAAAAGTCTTCTACTCTAACTTCAGGCTGAGTGAAACCAAAATGTTTTAATATCTACATTTCAATGTTTACATGGGCCCAGAGAGAATTTGTCAAGAGATTTTCCACAACCAGATGTCCTTCTTGTCACCAGCTTTAACTGGTTTCCAAATAAGGTTATATTTTCCCAAACTCAGACATGTTTTTATGGAGAATTGTAAATAAAGGACCCTGTGTGTCCTTTAGTTACAACCATCATGTGACCCTGGGACAAAACAAAACACATTCCATTGCAAAAATGTTTGTTTTTTGCACTCAGAATAGTTGAAGCATGGAAGAAACTAGCTGCATCAGTTGTTACCTGTTGAGACCCTACATCCTTCAAAACTTCCAGGCTACCTGAAACTCCCCAACAGTACACCTGATGCCCAACCACGCCAGTTTCATCTTCTTGCTCTTGCTCTTCTCCTCCTTTTAAGACTTATTCACCGTTCACTTCCTCTGAATATTATCGTACTGTTCGTGCAGTTTTGTTAACTTTTTTTGATGATTTGTAGAGCACCAGAGCACTCCTTACTCTCCTTACTCTCTTTACTCTTTTACTTTTTTCAGTCATGTGACTGTGGCCATGCTGGAGCACCGCCTTTAGTCAAGGAAATCAAGCCCAGGACTCATTCTTTGTAAGCCTAGTACTTATTCTATCGGTCTCTTTTGCCGAACCGCTAAGTTACGGGGACGTAAACACACCAGCATCGGTTGTCAAACGATGTTGGGGGACAAACACAGACACACAAACATATACACACACATACATATATACGACAGGCTTTTTTCAGTTTCCGTCAACCAAATCCACTCACAAGGCTTTGGTCAGCCCGAGGCTGTAGTAGAAGACACTTGCCAAAGGTGCCACACAGTAGAACTGAACCCGGAACCATGTGGTTGGTAAGCAAGCTACTTACCACACAGCCACTCCTACGCCTGTATACAATAAGTTCATTATTATTATTATCATTAAAGTAGTGAGCTGGCAGATTCGTTAGCATGCCAGGCAAAATGCTTAGGAGTATTTCATCTGCTGCTATGTTCTGAGTTCCAATTCCACCGAGGTCGACTTTGCCTTTCGTCCTTTTGCAGTTGATAAGTTAAGTACCAGTGAAATACTGGGATCAAACTAATCAACTAGCCTCCTCCCCACAAATTTCAGGCCTTGTGTCTATAGTAGAAAGGATTATCATTATTATTATTATTATTATTATTATTATTATTATTATTATTATTATTAATATTATTATTATTATTATTATTATTATTATTTCAGGGGAGGGATGAGTCGATTACATCAACCCCAGTGTCCGACTGGTACTCATTTTATTGACCTCAAAAGGGCAAAAGGCAAGGTTGACCTCAACTCCACTGAGGTCAACTTTGCCTGTCATCTTTTTGGAGTCAATAAAATGAGTACCAGTTGAACACTGGGGTTGATGTAATCGACTCATCCCTCCCCTGAAATTGCTGGCCTTGTACCAAAATTTGAAATCATTATTGTTATTATTATTATTATTATTATTATTATTATTATTATTAATATTATGCACACACACACAAACACACAGAGACACACTCAAATACATACATACAAAAGGTTTCTTTCAGTTTCCACCTCTCAAATTCACACACAAGGCTTTGGTTAGTAGTTTTATTCTTTTATTATTTACTTGTTTCAGTCATTAAACTGTGGCCATGCTGGGGCAGCACCTTGAATTTTTAGCTGAATGAATCCACTCCAGAACTAATTTTTTTTTAAAGCCAGGTACTTATTCTACCAGTCTCTTTTGCTAGACCACTAAGTTACAAGGACACAAACACACCAACACCGGTTGTCATGTGGTGATGGGGGGACAAATACAGACACAAAGGCACACACACATACATACATACATACATACATACATACATACATGCATACATACATACATACATACATACATACATACATACATACATATATATATATATATATATATATACATAGGGAGAGTTTACGAAAAAAACAAAAGACGAAGACAGGTGGTGTACAAAACAAACAGATGTATTAGTATAACGCTCAGGAATAGAAAAAGTCTTTTACATTTCGAGCATATGCTCTTCTACAGAAAGGTACACAGAAAAAACAAGGAGAGACGACTGGCTTCTTTCAGTTTCCACCTACCAAATCTACTCACAAGACTTTGGTCAGCCCAAGGCTATCATAAAAGACACCTGCCCAAGGTGCTTTGCTGTGGGAATGAACCTGGAACCATGTGGTTGGGAAGCAAGCTTCTTACTTCCTAGGGCTACAGTAGAACACACTTGCTTGAGGATAGAGAGTCATGAAGGGATTGAAGCGGATAATGCAAAGACAGATGAACTGAAGGAGAGTCAGATGACTGGATTGGCAAACGGACACACAGACAGACAGACAGACACATACATGCACATGGGACACACACAAACAGAGACACAGACAGACAGACCAACAGACAGGCCAACAGACAGGCCAAACAGACATGCAGACAGACCAGCAGACAGACATGCAGGCAAACACACACAGACAGGCTGACAGACAGAAATAGTTAAGAACAGGAAAAGCAGCCTCACCGTATCTGGTTCTGGGATTTCTGCAATGTGGAATTCAGCTGGCACTGGTGACTTGTTTTGAAGACACAACTCTTTTAATACACAGTCTCCAAGACAGACAAGACCAAAGTCGATGCTGGAATTTTCAACGACAACTTTAGGACCCTGTCAATAGAAGACACATCAACAATTACCTTTTGGGGCTGCCCCTATATCTTATTATAAGCTAGAATTAACTGTCATCAACAAGGAAGTTTCCCCAGAGTAGATTAAATTCTAAATAGTACAATAATACTTAGAAAGGGTGGGGAAGGGCTCGTCAAGGGTTTCAAGTCCTGCATCCCCTTATTCTAAGGTAGGACCAAGTTCCAGCCCAAGCCACAGCAACAAAGTCCACCCACCACATTTCTCAGTGGAGGAGAGAGGATAAAGGGGAAGGGAGAAGGGGAGATGGGAGAGAGGGAGGGACAGAGGGAAGGAGAGAGACAGGGAAGAGAGAGAGAAGGGAAAGAGGGGAGAGCAGGAGAGAGAGAAGCATAGAGGAATGGGAGAGGGCAAGAAAGAGGAAGGGAAAGAAAAAAAGAAAAAGATACACACAGACAGAGAGGGAGAAAGGGAGAGAAAAAGAGAGAAAGAGGAGGGAGAGGAAGAGAAAGAGATACAGATAGAGAGGGAGAGGGAAAGAGAGAGAAAGAGAGACAGACAGAGAGAGAGAAAGAGAGGGTGGATGAGAGATATTTACCTTGAAAGATGCCTGGAGATGGTAGCAAATGGGTTCCTCTTGGTATTCAAGGTAACATTTTAAGTGCATGTTGATCTCCCCAGGTTTTAAGCCAGTAAGGCACAGTTGACAGTCTGCAGTTTTTCCAGTTTCTACAAAAGAGAGAAAAAGAGGTAAAATACACAAAAACATAACATATTACCCTTTCGATACCAGCCCATCTGGCACCACCCCTCGTCCTGCGATACAAACTCTCTATTTTAAAATGGCCTAAATTAATACCTTCCAACAGAACTTCATGTAGATTTATAGTTCAAATCCTAGTTTAATAAGGACAAAGTTATTTTACGGAGATGCACTTGCATAGCAAGTGACTTGATCTGAGATCATGTGCTTGAAACAAAAACAATTGCACTGTGGATGGTGGTTTATAAGCCATTTAAGAAACATACAAAAGCCGTTCGATTTACTTCAACATTCAAATTCAATTTGTCAAAATATTTTCGTCACTTTCTAACCATTACCTGTTCCCCTCCCCTCCGTATGCAGCATGGAATTTTATCAGCGAACAGGTCGCAGTTTCAAAGCGATGAAAATATTTTGACAAATTATATTTAAATGTTGCAATGAATCTAACAGATTTTGTGCGTTTTTAAATGGCTTCTAAACACCTTCCATGCTGCAACTGTTTTTAAAGTTGTTTTTACTAAATTATTTATTGTTTTTCAAAATTAAATGAAACAATGGCAGAGTGTTTGAACTAAAATATGCTAACAAAACGGTCGGCCATTTACATACCAACCTGCCTGAGTCTGCTCTCATTCTATGATACAAACTTCAAGGTTTAAAGTGTCCTAAATTAAAACGTCTATCAGAATTTCATGTTAATTTATATTCCAAATGCCAGCATAATAATGATAGTTATTTTACTAAATTATTCATTCTTTTCAGAAGTAATTGAAATAAAGGAATCAGCTCCCAATAAAAACAAAATTACACAGACTGTGACTATTCATCCAGCCCATGCCAGCATTAAAAGCAGATGTAAAATGACAATGAGCATGATGATGATGATATTTTAAAGCAAGGATTGAATTTACCAACTACTCCTTCTGTTGGCTCCATTTTGATGATAAATAAATCAGAGTGTTCGCATTGCCAATGAAAGCTAATTTCATTGCAACTGTTGTTGGTGACCTGGAATTATGAGAAAAATATTGAAATATTAAAATAATATCCTACATATTGTCTAAAAGAAAATTACCAACAACAATCCATCCATCCTTCCATCTTCTCCACCCAGAATTCCTGGGAGAGGTGAGGATATATATATATATTCGAAAACTTGTTTCAGTCTTTGACTGCAGCCATGTTGGAGCACCGCCTTTAGTCAAGCAAACCGACCCCAGGACTTATTCTTTGTAAGCCTAGTACTTATTCTATTGGTCTCTTTTGTTGAACCGTTAAATTACAGGGATGTAAACATACCAGCATTGGTTGGCAAACGATATTGTGGGGACAAACACACACACACAAACATATACACACACATACATATATATATATATATATATATATATATATGCCATCTCCCTACCCCCACTGTGCCCCGACTGGCTCCTGTGCCAGTGGCATGTACAAAGCGCCATCTAAACATGGCCAATGCCAGTGCCACTTGACTGGCTCCCGAGCTGGTGGCACGTAAAAAGCACCCACTACACTCTCAGAGTGGTTGGCATTAGGAAGGGCATCCAGCTGTAGAAACTCTGCCAGATCAGACTAGAGCCTGACGTGGCCTCCTGGCTTACCAGTCTCCATTCGAACCATCCAACCCATGCTAGCATGGAAAGCAGACGTTAAACGATGATGATGATGATGATGATGATGATGATATATGCTTTTTATCTTTTACTTGTTTCAGTCATTTGACTGTGGCCATGCTGGAGTATCATCTTGAAAAATTTTAGTCAAATGAATTGACTCCAATACTTTTTCTTTTGTTAAAGCTTTTTAAAGTCTGGTACTTACTCTGTCAGTCTCTTTTGCTGAGCCCCTAGGTATGGGGATGTAAACACACCAACACCAGTTGTCAAGAAGTGATAGGGGACAAACGCAGACACAAAGACGTATACATACAGGCACATACATACACATACACACATATATACACATACACACATATACTTACATACACACACTCACGCACATACAAATACATACACACTGCATGCTTCTTTCAGTTTCCATCTACTAAATCCACTCACAAGGCTTTGGCTGGCCTAAGGTTATAGTAGAATGCACTTGTGCAAGTGTTTTCTACCATATACAATTTGCGTAAGATATTTGAGGACAGATTTATGTTTATAAAAAAAACAGATATATGATAAGAGATAATAACTTTATTTATCAAAAAATTATATGAAGATAAAAATAAACCTTCTTTTCTATAATGTTATTCAATAAAGCCACCTTCAGCTTCAACAACTGTTTCTATATGAGATCTAAATCCTCTACATGTTCGAATAAAGTGGTCCTCATTAATTTTGGACATTACTCTGACTATGGCAGCTTTCAAAGAATCTTTAGTGTTATGGGCGTGTCCATTGACCTCTCTCTAAACCACGCTCCATATGTAATAGTCCAATGGATTGAGATCTGAGGAATTAGGAAGCCAAATGTTAGGGGTTATGTGATCATGAAAATTTTCAGCCATCCATTCCTGTGTTACTAGAGCCATGTGTGATAGTGCAGAGTCTTACTGAAACACATACGGCCTTCCATTGCATATGCTGTCTATCCAGGGCTCAACAATTATTTCCAGGACCTCAGTGGAGGCAGTAGAGTTAACGCTAAGGTCTTGTGGGAAAGAAGTAAGGAGGCATCACATGTCCTTCATTGCTGACAACCCCTAAAACCATTACAGTTGCAGGAAATTTTGTATGCATAACATTTAGAACTTCAGAAGGGTCTGCACATAGCCATCTGTCATTTCTTCTGTTAACTTTTTGATCTTGGTCGAAGTTTTTCTCTTCTTCTCCTGGATTATTCTGCTTGTTTAAGAGCCTTTTAGATCTGATGTAGTAATTTTCTTTTGCTTTTTCCGACAAAATGACCTTTTCTCATCATATAAGACTTATATTTGTCGTCTTCATGGACAACATTTCTGACTGTTCCTTATGACACATGGAGATCTTTTGCAATTGACCTCATGGACTTTCTGGGATTGTAATCAATGATCTGTTGAACTTGCTGGATACATTCATTGTTCTGAGGATTTCAGAGCGTTTAGAATGCTTTTTATGTTTTGACACTGGTGATAAATTTCCATCTTCAGTCTCTAGCGCCTTATAAATTTTGTAAACAAAAGATCTGGCAATTTAAAAAATCGAGATATTTCTAATTCGCTATGCTCAGCCTTTATAACCACAATAACAGCATGTCCCATCATTTCTTGAGTAAGCTGAGGGTCTGCCATTATTATTTTCTGAAACAAAGATTATACAAAGTTAGCAAAAAATGCAGCAGTGACCCAAAAAAATGAATGTCCTCAAATACCTTACGCACCCTGTATACAGAGAGAGAGGGGGAAGAAAAGGAGGGAAAGTAGAGAGAAGTGCAAGAGAGAGTGAAAGGGAGAGAGGTAGGAGAGAAAACAAAGAGCAAGAGAGAGAGAGAGAGAGAGAGATATTCCAACTGACCTGAATTTGTCTATGTTCAGTTGACCCAATCAGAATGGGTTCATGGATGAAGAGGGCATACGGTTGGATGAGCACAGCAAAAGGTACACATCTCCCTTTCATTGCAATCATTAAATCTGCTGCTTCTCCAAGTAAAGTTGATGACACTGGAAGAATATACCAAAGAGAGTTACTGTCATCTAGAGGTAATCTGAGGCATTAAATATATCTATATTTTAATAAAATGAATAAAAGAAGTAGCATGAAACGATTGTACTACACTACCTTGGATATCCTTGTTGCTTATTTTGATTATATATATATATATATATATATATATATATATTACATGCATATAAGAGGGATGACCACTATGTGGACATCCATTATGCTAGAAGTAGATCCATTATGGTCTTACCACTATGAAAAGATTGTTCTCAAGAAAATTTAGCAAATGCCAGAATGTAAGCGAGTAAGACAAATGAAAAGAAACAAAATATAGATTAATCACAAACCAGTTTCAGTATTATCACTTATGTAATTACTTATGTAATTGTCTGTAGCTCATCAGTATGATCGTCTTTGCAAATATAATTTGCAGAAATATACACGAGACATTAGCATGAGATTGAACATGTATACAGTTCTACCAATTACACTTGGGATTATCTTTCAAAAGACTTCATTTTGGTGCGTAAAAATACTGAAAATAATTCTACAGGAAATAATTCTCTGCAGTGAATTTTGCCAGTTAGAGAACATAGTTATTTAAATTTAGATTTAAAATAATAAGGGTGAAAAAATTGAATATTAATTTGATTAATATCAATTTAAAACCTTTGTTCTAGCATATTAAGATCTGAAGATTCAGAAAAATTGTAATTGGTAGAACTGTATACGTGTGTAATCTCATTCTGGCATTTGCTAAATTTCTTGAGAACATTCCTTTCTTAGTGGTAAGACCATAGCAGATCTACTTCTAGCATAATGGATGTCCACGTAGTGGTCATCCCTCTTATATGTATTTAATATAATTTTTCTAAATCTTCAGAGTTTAATATGCTAGACCACTGGTTTTAAATAGATATTAATTAAATTAATATTCAATTTTTCACCCCTTATCATTTTAAATATATATATATATATATATATATATATATATATACAGGGACACCTCAACTTACATCGTTAATTGGTTCCAGGAGACATGACTTAAGCCAAATTGACTTGTCTCTCGGCTAAACTGATAATAGCCATTTCCAGTTCTGAATATTAATTTGATTAATATCAATTTAAAACCAGTAGTCTAGCATATTAAAATCTGAAGATTCAGAATGCATTTTCAATAATATATCCTTAAAAATGTTTTAGCCCAAAGGCCACGGCCATGCTGGAGCACCACCGCTGTTAATATGGTTAATATAAAACTATTTTAAGCTTAGAAAAAAATAATTTTTATTTTTTAATACAGTACGGTAAAAAAAAGTAATCTAAATTTATGAATATAATCTGGTGGTGTTTACCACACATCACAGAGGTTTTATTTATGAATGTGGTTTGCAATAAGACATGGTAAAACAAGTCTTTTTTAAACTTAAAAAAACAAATTCAGTCATTATTATTATTTCACAATAGTGAAAAAAACTAAATTATTTTAAATTTACCAATACATACAATTTGGGTATTTCAGGATTTCGTTCCCTAAGCTACACTGCTTTATGGTGTGTATCTTAACATTTACTGTACATATTTTAATATGATTTTATATGCTTTTATTCTTATTTATTGTACAGTAACCTGATTTTATGTGCTTTTAATGGTTTTCTAGTGATTTTATGATTCCAATATTTGTGGCAGACAGATATAAAGTCGAGTAAAATGACTTAACTTGATTTTAACTTTTCCATATATTATTTTTGAAAATTGACCGATTATTGAGAATGACTTAAATCGAAACGACCAAAGTATTCCTGTATATATATATATATATATAATATATATATATATATATATATATATATATATTATATATATATATATATATATATATATACATACACACACACACATTTATGTATTCGTTTGCAAGATTCTCGATGTGAACTCATGTGTTGAAACAGATATTGATGTATTTGGGGATGGTTATGTTGCCAGTTTAGCCAATGAAAACACACGCACTGTATATTTGGTGTTCACTTGCTTCAACTTTATTTCATATTAATTGTATTTGTATTAATATAAAATAAAGCTGAAGCAAGTGAAAACCAAATATACAGTGCGTGTGTTTTCATTGGCTAAACTGGCAACATGGCCATCCCCAAATACATCAATATATATATATATATATATATACACACACAGACAAATATTCTATAATTATAATCAGGGGTCAGCTAATTGCTTCACCATGCACCAAATTCAGAAATAGGAGTTAAATGCCTTTTCTACTACCATAAAGATCTCTCAGACAGTAACACACTTTTTTACGTAGGCAAAAAGAAGCAATAACGAATCCACACGGATTAACTACATACTTTAATCTTGTAACGCATATGTAGCTAATCTGAGTCGTGTGGATTCGTTATATTTTCTTTTTGCCTATCTAAAAAAGTGTATTACTGTTTGGGAGATCTTTATGGTAGTAGAATATCTAAAAAAGTGTATTACTGTTTGGGAGATCTTTATGGTAGTAGAAAAGGAATTTAACTCCTATTTCTGAATTTGGTAGGTGGCAAAACAATTAGATGACTCCTGATTATAATTATAACATACCAAACTACTTGGTAAAATTATTAATTATTAATTAATTAATTAATTTTACTCTTTTATTACATATATGTATGTATATAGGTAAGTAGAGTTTAAGGAATAAGAATATCCATTCTTACTACCAGTATCATTTACCTATGTTAACCCTGGGCATAGAAATGCAAGCATGCTAGCTTATAGAGTACAGGTAATAACAAAATAAACAAGAGTTATTATTTCTCTAGCTCATTTGCTAGTTTACTCTTTTGCCCATCAACTTCAAGCTTCACATTGCAAAATGATATGATTCTAATTTAATTGGAGCCTTCTTGTTTCATCTCAAGGCCCTGTTCTTTCCTCTTGCCTTCCTTTATTTTATGCGTTTGTGTTCACTCTTATGAAGCTCCATGAACAAGATCGAATGTACTATGAAGATGATGAATATTATTTTCGGAATTTTCTTTGTAGGCATCAACTGACATTCATAGCCGAAACAGTTGTAAGCAACTGTTATGTTTTGTATTAAAAAATAATTAACCAATGCTGGTCAATTTGCTTGCTTGTTGACCAAAAGTTTTCTACATTTTCTGCTTATTTTATGTGTGTGTGTGTGTGTGTATTAATTAAGTAATGAGAAAATGCATTTGGTATTAAACTTCATTCTGTACAATGTCTGTTTCGACCTGCTATTGACCATTATGAGTTGGACTCTGTTCAACATGTTGTGTTGCATCGATTTTGCAGTCTGGCTCTTATCAGGTACATTAATAGATAATGTTGTGTCTCACTAAAAATCTTGAGGGTTGGCTGCCATGTTGTTCTATGCCCATCTAGTTAGGGAATGAATAAAATGCGAATAAGACTGCAGAAAACCGAAAATTCAAATATTATGCATGCACGAACGCAAGCACACACACACACACACACACACACACACACAACACACACACACACACACACACACACACCATTCTTCCATATACACAAGTGCCTGCACACCCTAGTTCAGCTGGGTCACTGTTATTATCTCCCCTTTACTCAGTCTCTTTCTTCTAGTCATTTCATCATGTTGAACTGTTAACCCCTGCACAATTTTTTTTGTCAGATTTTCCCATGAAGTGATCAGCTTGGTGCATTTTTCCTCAGGTGTCAGATGTGGCACCCACCAAACGGAAACCTTCATTGTGCCACTTTCATTGTGCCACTTTCATTGTGCAGAATATTCTCGACTTTCTCACAGGATATGCTAACAGCATTGGTTCTTTGATTTATAGTCAATCACTGGTCATCCATCACCATGTGGTGAACATAATAACTGTTTTCCTCAGTGATGCAGGATGTCCAGACCTTGGGTCATCTTCAAGACTCTCCCTCAACTGCCCACTTTTGCACTGTTGATAAAGTTGGAGTGTAATCCCTTAATGGAGCAACCATGTCAACATAAATGCCTTTGAGGGCTAAACCCTTTTTCTGCAGGGACTTGATAAAACCACAATGCCAAATTTTGTCCATTTTCAAGAGAAGTGGAAACTAGTTACTTTTGAAGTCTTCTTTGAACAGTCAGAAGTCAGTTTACCTGGAAAGAAACAATGGAGTTATTAATAAGAAGAGCTGAAATTTATGCAATGCAATATTTCACAGCTCTAGCATTACTCCTTCGCAGTCAGTATAGGAACTCTTCAGCCGATCTTAGTACAAGGTGAATTTTTCAGAGTAAACTTTATAATAATAAAAAGTAGGTCAACTTATATACACCAAAGTGTCTTTGAAGGACCAAACATCCAATGTGTAATGCATAAGAATCTCGAAAGATAGTAAATGAAATTTGAATGTGTACACTACATCTTCTTAAAGCTGGGTTTCAACTCTGGGCTGCAGCAACAAATTCTACTTGCTATGACTCTCAGTTCAACATCACTGCATTGAGGTCATGGATACACTCCAGGCCAGAGTCTGCAATCAAGTTGTTGATGTGTGATAATATGTTGATCTTTGCCATCAGCCACATCTCTTCCATCAGGGTTTCAAGATTCGAAATCAGAAGTGCCAGAGAGATCCTGGCAAGCATTGACAACAGGTGGTAGATTAGGAGCTTGAACCCTAGTGCCATTAGTAAACCATGTCATTTTGGCATTTCAATAGATTAATACTGTTAGGGGTCGCATACTCCTCCTGATGATTTTATTTCCTCATTAGCAGAGACAGGATCTCCTATGGTGAAGTAGAAATTGCCTGGACCCAATGAATCTGTTGAAGCTTGCATCCACTTCATACCAACATCCCACAATTCAAGGCTGGAATTTTTTATCGTTGAAGTTTATTATTCAAGGTAAGCTTTGTCCAGGGCTGTTTATTTTTATATTCATAGGTGACCTTCATACCTGAAGGCCTTTTTTCCTATCTGCCACCTGGGTACACAGTAGATGGAAGCTTTCACCAGGGGCTGCCAGAAGATGGTTTGACTCAGTCCTCCCCACCAACAGCCTTAGGCCCCTACCATCTCCAGATTTTCTATAAGGGTTTACTCCCTTAACCTCTCATACTCCTGTGTGTATAAACAGAAAGCCTCTCTACGCTATGTGATATGTCTAACTTGTATGCTAGAAAATATGGTATTCATCTGACCCATGCTAACATAAAAAAAAAACAGACTGCAAACAAAAAAAGATAAACAAAGGAATAAAACAGAGTAACATACTTCGTTTCTGGAGTTCTTTCTCAATGTTTTTCAGGAGTTGAAGAGAGTGTCGGCGATCAGAAAAAATAACGCTCTCACTCATAAAATCTTTGTGACTTGGTGGCTCTTCAAGTATCATGTGCCAGACACAGTCGAAGGAACCAACCTGTCAATAAACATAATTCAAAGGAATAGAGTGCTTGCTTGCTCACAGAAATTACTCAGAGACACCATCTGCATGAAAAAATAACAGTTAAGTTATAATTAACTTCTTTACTTTTGTTTTTTTGTTTTAACTGGTACTAGACAGCTTAAAATGTGTGCCCACCTATGCTGTCTTTGATAGTTTCTTTACATGTTTTTTTTTTCTTTTGTCCTTCTGACATGCTAAATGAGAATAGTTTGCTCATACCTAACCCAAAGAACATCAATTTCTTAGCAGAAAGGGACATTGCAAACAGGGCCCTCATCGTACATTCACAGTGCTATGTGAACAATTCAGAGAGGGCATGGGTGGGAGAGGAAGAGAGAGAGGTGGAAAGGGAGATGGGAAGAGAGAGGGAGAGAAGGAGAAGGTTTGAGCAAGGGGGTAGCAGCTTCTTACAGCAAATCAGAAACAAATATGTCATTGGAACCACCATCAGGATCAAGTACAGCAAGGAAAGGAGGTGAATATATATATATATATATATATATATAAATTTTAAATAATAAGGGTGAAATTTGAATATTAATATGATTAATGTCAATTTAAAACCAGTGGTCCAGCATATAGAAAAATCTGAAGAATCAGAAGAATTATATATAAGAGGGATGACCATTCATTATCGCAGAAGTCAAGCCTCTATGGTCTTACCACTAGTTGCAGACATTCTACGTAAGTGATTATGTAAGTGATAACAACGAAACTGGGTTTGTGATTAATCTGTATATTTTGTATCTTTTCTTTTGTCTTGCTCCCTTACGTTCTAGCGTTTGCTAAATTTTCTTGAGAACATTCCTTTCTTAGTGGTAAGACCATACCAGATCTACTGCTAGCATAATGGATGTCCACTTAGTAGTCATCCCTCTTATATATATATATATAAATATATATATATATATATATATATATATATATTATATATATATATATATATTTATCAATTAAGGATAACTTCTTAATAAGGAATCTTAACAAGAAATTATCAGGTAGTTAGCGTGAAAACCTTATAAAAGAAAAGAATTCAAAAATAATTTTTTTCTTTTGAACAAATTAATTATATCTATATTGTATAGAGGGCATTATTACACATAAATGCCTCACACTAAGAGGGACAAAGTCATTACTACCAAAATTACACTAATCATACCTAAATGTATATATATATATATATATATATATTGTTATATTTCGGAATGGTCATTTTGCCAGTTTATATATATATAGTCTGCTGAGATGATTTGAAAACACAACACCTAATAACCTAATGGTATATCTTTTCTACCTCTCTGATGAAATTTTGCCTAATATTAAAATGTAATTATTGCTATTTAATCTTCTCGGCATAATTGAAACAGTTGCAAGATTTTTGCAAGTAATAAATTATATTAATAGTATATCTCCATTTTCTTAATTTTTTTTTTTTTTAATATTTATAAACCAGGATATATATTTAGACCTATTATTTTATGAATGTTATTCACAAATATTAGGTAATGAACCAGTAATTCATTGGATATTACTATCCTTTTATGAGGCTATTTTAACCTCTAAATGAATATATATATATATGCAAAGTCCCCTCTTGACCTGAGGTAGAATGTTGTTGATGACACGGCAATTAGGGAAAAGAAACAGGATGGGAAGGACTGGAAAAATGGTGGTAGCAAGGAATGGTACCAGACTGCCAGAACGGAAGCTAGGAGACAGGTTAATTAAGCCAGAGGAGAAGCAGATAAGAAAAAATTTGCCAATGTTTTGCACCGTGAGGACCAAAGACTTGAGGGACTTTCACGTTGCAAGACAGTGTGTGAGAGAGAATTGTGATGTTGTAGGAGAGAAATGTGTCCGCATGGATGATGGTTCACTTGCATTAAACGAGACTGCAAAGAGAGAGGTATAGAGACACCACTATGAAAGGTTGCTCAATAAAGAAAACGAATGGGAGAAAGAGAGTCTGCCGATTGTCGACCTAACAGAGGGACCAGCTATCTACCTTGGTAGATAAAGCCATTAAGAGTATAAAGACAGGGAAAGCCCCTGGCCCATCAGGAATCAGTGCAGAGATGCTCAAAATATCTGGCAGTGTTGGCTATAGCCTAGTCACCCGTATAGTTAATCAGGTGATACACAAAGGAGTCATACCCAATGACTGGTGTAGCAGCACCATAGTCAACTGCTACAAAGTAAAAGTGACGCTTTATATACAAATAATTATAGAGGTATCAAGCTGCTGGATCAGGTAATGAAAGTTACGGAGAGGGTCATAGCCCATTAATTAGAGAGAGAGTTAGCTTAGATGAGATGCAGTTTGAGTTTGTGCCAGGGAAAAGCACCAGTGGTGCTATATTTCTGGTAAGACAGCTGCAGGAGAAATACCTGGCCAAAGACAAACCCCTGTACCTGGCTTTCGTTGATATGGAGAAAGCTTTCGACAGGGTCCCCCGATCCCTTATCTGGTGGTCAATGAGGAGACTAGGGATAAATGAATGGTTAGTGAGAGCTGTGCAAGCCATGTACAGGGATGCTGTCAGTAAGGTGAGAGTTGGCAATGATTACAGTGAAGAATTCCGGGTAGAGGTAGGGGTCCACCAAGGTTCAGTCCTTAGCCCCCTGTTATTTATCATAGTCCTCCAGGCAATAACAGAGGAATTCAAGACAGGATACCCCTGGGAGCTCCTATATGCTGATGACCTTGCTCTAATTGCTGAGTCACTATCAGAACTAGAGGAGAAGTTTCAGGTGTGGAAGCAAAGATAAGAATTGAAGGGCCTTAGAGTCAACCTAGCTAAAACCAAAGTCGTAATCAGTAGGAAGGTAGGCAAACCACAAATGCCTTCAGGTAGATGGCCCTGCTCGATCTGTAGAAAAGGTGTAGGTAGAAATTCTATAAGATGTACCCAGTGTAAGCTATGGACACATAAGAGGTGCAGCAATATCAAAGGAAGGCTAACTGGGAAGATAGTTTTGTATGTGGCAGATGCTCAAGAGCAATAAACACTGAAAATCTGCAGAAAACAACTTCCGTCACTTTCCAGGGGGAAAAACTAGAATTAGTTGATAGCTTCCGTTATCTAGGTGACCAAGTCAGTAGCCGGGGTAGATGCTCTGAAAGTATAGCAGCTAGAATAAGAATAGCCGCAGCAAAGTTCACAGAGCTCCTACCTCTGCTGGTGACAAAGGGCCTCTCAATCAGAGTAAAAGGTAGACCCAGGAAGACCTGGGATGAGGTGGTGAAGCACGACCTTTGAACATTAGGCCTCACTGAGGCAATGACTAGTGACTGGGACCTTTGGAAATATGCTGTGCTTGAGAAGACCTGGCAAGACAAGAGAGACCATAACCATTGGCCTATGCCAGTGGTGTAACCAGCCCATTTATGCATACCTAACTTTCATTGGACACTAAACTCTGCTTGCGAAGACCTGTTGAGGCAAGTGAAATTGAAATCAAATTCACTGATGTGGCCGATGACAGCACCGCCTGAGTGGCATCCATGCTAGTGGAACATTAAGAGTTGACTGGCTCCCATGGCAGTGGCACGTAAAAAGCACTATTCGAGCATGATCGTTACCAGCGTCGTCTTACTGGCACATGAAAAACATGATGGTGGTGGGTCCAGGTTCAGTCCCACTATGTGGTACCTTGTGCAAGTGTCTTCTACTATAGCCTCGGCCAACCAAAGCCTTGTGAGTGGATTTGGTAGAGACGGAAACTGAAAGAAGCTACTTACCACACACCCACTCCTGTGTGTATATATATATATGTGTGTGTGTGTGTATGCAAAGATATATATATATATATATATATATATATATATATACAGAGAGAGAGAGAGAGAGGGAGAGAGAGAGACCAGTGTCTATATAATAGAAATATACATATTTCTTGTAAATATGAAGATTGGCACAGCCCTCTGGCTTGTCTGTTCACATCAAACCATCTAACCCATTCCAGCATGGGAAGGGGACATTAAATGATGGTGATGATGATGATGGTGATGATGATGGTGGTGGTGGTGATGATGGTGATCGTGATGGTGTTGGTGGTGATGGTGGTGGTGGTGGTGGTGGTGGTGACGGTAATGATGATGATGATGGTGATGATAGTGGTGATGGTGATGACAATGACGGTGATGATGATAATGGCAATGATGATGGTGGCAATGGTGATGATGGAGATGATGATGATATTTGTTGGCTCAACTCTGTGAGTGTGTGTGTGAGTGTGTGTGTGTGTGTGTGTGTGTGTGTGTGTGTGTGTGTGTTGAGTTGACAAAAGTCTTTTGTTATATGTTCGCTAGTCATGCTAGAAATAGCTGTCAAATCTTCCTCAAATCAAACCCTTCCCATTTTAAATAATGCAACAAATATATTGGACAATTTAGACTGCAAAAAAACCCCTGCTATATCTGAATAAAAAAAACATCTCAAAAGGTCAGAAATATGTTTTCTATTTCAATGTCCATGCCATCAGAGCAGACCTGGGGTTAAATACCAAACATTATATAAATGCACACTGGTGCATCAAGCTGCACATAACATGAAAGACTTACCTTTTCAGGTGCAAACATTATCTGAAATTGCTTTTTAGCATTGGCCTTTAAACGACCACAGTTTGGGAAGACACGGAAAGCGCTGTTCTTCTCTGCAATTTTGTTTGGTTTCAAATCGTTACCTCTTTGAAAATCTGGTTTCACTGGGAACCAGAAAAATGGAAAGTCTATGCTCCTGTAGAAGAGATTCAGAGAGGAAAAAGACATGACAAAAGTAGTAAGAAAGTTGCAAGCCGTGGGAATGAATTGGTTGATAGAAACTGAAAGTAGCCTGTCAAATGTGGTGTGTGTGTGTGTTGAGTTGACAAAAGTCTTTTGTTATATGTTCGCTAGTCATGCTAGAAATAGCTGTCAAATCTTCCTCAAATCAAACCCTTCCCATTTTAAATAATGCAACAAATATATTGGACAATTTAGACTGGAAAAAAAACCCCTGCTATATCTGAATAAAAAAAACATCTCAAAAGGTCAGAAATATGTTTTCTATTTCAATGTCCATGCCATCAGAGCAGACCTGGGGTTAAATACCAAACATTATATAAATGCACACTGGTGCATCAAGCTGCACATAACATGAAAGACTTACCTTTTCAGGTGCAAACATTATCTGAAATTGCTTTTTAGCATTGGCCTTTAAACGACCACAGTTTGGGAAGACACGGAAAGCGCTGTTCTTCTCTGCAATTTTGTTTGGTTTCAAATCGTTACCTCTTTGAAAATCTGGTTTCACTGGGAACCAGAAAAATGGAAAGTCTATGCTCCTGTAGAAGAGATTCAGAGAGGAAAAAGACATGACAAAAGTAGTAAGAAAGTTGCAAGCCGTGGGAATGAATTTGGTTGATAGAAACTGAAAGTAGCCTGTCAAATGTGTGTGTGTTGTGTGTGTGTGTGTATTCAGTGATACCTCGCAGCACAAGTTTAATTCGTTCCAAGACCAAGTTTATCTTACGATTTACTTGTTTTGCAAATCAATTTTCCTCCATTGAAATTAACTAAAATATAATTAATCTGTTCCAGCCGGCTAAAACTACTCAAAAATAATTTTTTTATGGGTTTTAAAACGGAAAAGATGTAGTTACACGTAAAATAGCAATTATGAAAAAGAGAATGCAAAAGAAATACGTAAACTGGTTTTTATTATCTGGATTACCTTAAAGAATAGGACGATTTGTGTTCTCATGCTGCAGATTTTCACTTGTATTTCAAGACAAAAATTCACACAAGTCTTGGTTCACACAGCAAATTACTTGCACAGTAGTGCACTCAATACTGCAAAGTTCTACTGTATGTATGTGTGTGTGTGTGTGTATTTATGTATATGTATATATATATATATATATAATATATATATATATATATATATATATATATATATTATGTATGTATATATATATATGTATGTATATATATATATATATGTATATATATATATACATATACATATATATATCATCATCATATATCATATATATCATATATATATATATATGTATGTATGTATGTATATATACACACACACACATATACATATATATATATATATATATATATATATATATATATATATATATATATATTTATACATAAATACACACACACATACATATATATATATACATACATATATATATATATGCATGTATATGTAAATATATATATATATAAGTGTATATATATATATAAGTTCAGTAAAATTTAGATTCAGATGAATATGGTACTTAAGTTAAAGGCACAAGAATTTAGTGTGGTATTATCCATATAATTCAAAATGGGGTGATTTCAATCAAAATAAGCAACAAGTATATCAAGAGGTAATGCAGTACGATTGTTTCACGCGACTCCATTTAATTGAACAATGCAAAAATTACATCAATTTTAAAATGTAGAGCAATCTTCAGCTGCATAAAAATATAGAATTTAGTTAAATGTTAGTGTTTTGCTGTCTGCCTTGAAGCAGACCTTTCCGTTGTCACTGCCTGATATTTATGATTGATCTTTCAAAATACTTTTCTTTCTCAACAAATTCAAGATTTTTTGTTTATAAATGGGAGAGAGATAGATAGAGAAAGATAGAGAGTAAGAGAAAGCGAGGGAAAGTCCATGAGAAAGGAAGAGTAAGAGAGTGGGAAAGTAAGAGAGAAAGGGGAGAGAAACAAAGAGGGAGAATGTGGTAATGAAAAACAGAAAGGAAGCAACAGAAAGTAACAACCACACTCTTACCCTCGCGTAGAGTGGGTCATCTTAAGCTAGTATTATAATATATATTATTTTTATATTATTATATATGTGTGTCTATATATATACATATAATAATACAAATAATATATATATATTATTTATATTATTATATGTATATATATATATATTATTAATATTATGATATGTGTGTATATATATATATATATATATGTATGTGTGTGTATATATATATATATGTATGTGTGTATATATATATATATACACACAAGGTGGTTTGGTAAAGTGCCTGGACTACAGCTCTATATTTAAGAGATGAGGAATTATGTACATTATTTATATTATTTACATTTGACAGATATTTGTCCCCATCTTGTTTGTTGCTAACTCAATGTTTCGGCTGATATACCTTCCAGCCTTCATCAGGTGTCTTGGGGAAATTTCAAACCTAGGTTCTCATTCCTAAGGTATTTTTCAATGTTATTATTATTATTCAGTGACCTGAATAATAATAATAATAATAATAACAATAATAATAATAATAATAATAATAATAATAACAACAAAAACTTTGAAAAATATCTTAGGAATGAGAACTCAGGTTCGAAATTTCCCCAAGACACCTGATGAAGGCTGGAGGGTATATCAGCCAAAACATTGAGTTAACAACAAACAAGATGGGGACAAATATCTGTCAAATGTAAATAATGTCCCTTGCCTAGTTCTGTAGTGTGCCAACTGACAGCAACACATGATTGCATGCTTAGTGAGACCTAGCAGTGACCTTCATGAAGCAGTGTGCCAAGTAAAATCCTGAAAACTGCAGTTTTAACATTATATCTGCATCAAGTATGTTATACAGAATGCTATTTTGAACTAATACAGCTTTTGTCACAAATAATGAAAAAAGAAAAAGAAATTAATTAAGAAAGATAAGTTTCGATTTGTACCAACAAATCTCATGATCTATGGGTTAGTTGTACAATACTCACGTGCAGTTCCTTATTGTAATTGTTTTCTGCTCATATGAGTAAACATTTGTGTCTTTGAACCTGATAAGATGATGGGCCAAACTATCATAGCTTTCATTTGGTAGTGGCCTAGAACAGAGACCTTCATGCTCCGCTAACATTACTTTGGCTTTCTGACAATGGCCTATAATGATAATAATAATAATAACAACAACAACAACAACAACAACAACAAGAGCACTCGGAGAGTGCAAATTTCCACTAAAGCAACACCAACGTCCTCTCAATGGTTAGCAGGAGATGATTTTTAAAATGAGAATATCTGAAATAAACTCAACTGCTCTCACAAATGAGAATACTAAAAATGAACCCAGCCGCTCTCAGAAATTAAATAAAAAAACAGGGAACATAATCAAGAATCCTTGTCCATTACCAGATCGATCCCAAAATCTAATCAGTTTGTGCCAGTCACAAGACCAAACATCCCTGAAAGTTTCATCCAAATTCATCCAGCAGGGAAAAGCAAAGGGGCCAATATAGCTTGGCACCAGTGATGTCACAACTCATTTCTACAGCTGAGTGAACTGGAGCAACGTGAAATAAAGTGTCTTGTTCAAGAACACAATATGCAGCCCGGTCCAGGAATTGAACTCACAACCTCACGATCGTAAGCTCGATGCTCTAACCATTGAGCCATGATAGAGAACTAATAGGATGAAATTTTATTCGACAGTAAGATAATTCTAATATCACAACAAATTGTTTTGTAACTTAAAAGCATATAAATAATTTATATTCTTTACTCGTTACTCTTTTACTTGTTTCAGTCATTTGACTGTGGCCATGCTGGAGCACTGCCTTTAGTTGAGCAAATCAACCCCAGGACTTATTCTTTGTAAGCCTTAGTACTTATTCTATCGGTCTCTTTTGCCGAACTGCTAAGTTATGGGGAGACAAACACAAACACACAAACATATATATATATATATACATATATACGACAAGCTTCTTTCAGTTTCTGTCTACCAAATCCACTCACAAGGCTATGGTCAGCCCGAGGCTATAGTAGAAGACACTTGCCCAAGGTGCCACGCAGTGGGACTGAACCCAGAACCATGTGGTTGGTAAGCAAGCTACTTACCACACAGCCACTCCTAATAATAGATAAATTACTTACATGTCTGCATTAATGCAAAATGTGAAAATTCCTTCAAGATAATGCAGAATTTAAGCACAAGGCTTTCGTCAGTCCAGGGTTTTCATAGGATGCTTGCTCAAGGTGTCACTCAGAGGGACTGAACTCAAAACCTAGTGATCTTATAAATCAGTGCACACAGAAACAAACATTACACACAGACAGTTATAGGTGCAGTAGTGGCTGTGTGGTTAGTAGCTTGCTTACCAACCTCATGGTTCCAGGTCCAGTCCCACTGCATGGCACCTTAGGCAAGTGTCTTCTACTATAGCCTCGGGCCGACCAAAGCCATGTGAGTGGATTTGGTAGACGGAAACTGAAAGAAGCCCGTCGTATAGATGTATATGTATATATATGTATGTGTCTATATATGTTTGTGTGTGTGTGTTTGTCCCCCCAACATCGTTTGACAGCCGATGCTGGTGTGTTTACGCCCCCATAACTTAGCAGTTCGGCAAAAGTGTCCGATAGAATAAGTACTAGGCTTGCAAAGAATAAAGCCTGTGGTCAATTTGCTCAACAAAAGGCGGTGCTCCAGCATGGCCACAAGAGAAAAAGAGTTTACAAGAGTAGCAAGTAGACATGAACCCTTCATGTGAACAACACGAACTGGACAAGAGAAACATGTGGATAGCACACAGGTAAATAGAAACGAGGACACATAAAGACAGCAAAAAACAGGCAACAGCTTCACTTACCTATGATGGTGAAGTATTTCACCTCACAATTATCACAGACAATGGCCAGTTTACAGCTATATCTGCCAACCATTTGAGGTTCAAACCTCACTTCTATTACTCCAACCAAATTTTTCCTCATCCCAAATGTAGCAGGTCCAACACAAAAGGGAGGCATGCCAATATTCTCTTGCTGGGCATACGCCTGCCATTAACAGAAGGAGAAAACAGGCTGTTTAAAAGACTTGCCTTAACTTTATTTTCATGTATGTGGATGCAAAATCGGGTCACTTTATTATTTTTCATTATCTTAAAAATTGATTGAAAAAGAAGAGTATTTTAACATAAATATGGAACAAAATTTTCAGAAGGGTATATGTTAATACAAGATTATATTTTGAGATTTTAGACTAGAAATTGTTTTCAATTATATAAGATATGCTATTTCGTTTTTAGATTTGGTTTGCAAGATTATTTATGTGAGTTCGTGTGTTGAAGCATATTCTGTTGTGTCTGGGGAGGGTCATTTTCTTTCAGTTTTAATTTACTTAAAAATAAAAATAAGAAATAAGTGGAAATTTTACAGGTGAGTGTGTTAAATTATAAGGCACAAAAAGAAAATGATTCTCCCCAGACACAACAGAATAAGATATGCTAGTTTCTCACCTGAGCAGCGAAATCTATAATTCATTGTATACTTTCTTATTTCTTTACTGCCCACAAGGGGCTACACACAGAGGGGACAAACAAGGACAGACAAATGGATTAAGTCGAGTATATTGACCTCAGTGTGTAACTGGTACTTAATTTATCGACCCCAAAAGGATGAAAGGCAAAGTTGACCTTGTTGGAATTTGAACTCAGAATATAGAGGCAGACAAAATACTGCTAAGCATTTCGCCCGGCGTGCTAACGGTTCTGCCAGCTCGCCGCCTTAGAATATATAATTCATTGTATATTTTCTGCCTTGATACCTTAATTCATTTAGATTGTTTGAAATATAAAATAGCAGCAGGGCTAGTGTAATAAACATCATCAACTACATACACTTAATGTCTTTGCCTTTTGAATTTGTCAGGAGGCTACGATTTGGCATGGTGGAGAAAACTCCCTCAAAGTACCAGGTGTTAAAACACCTGATAAGTCATGAACAGGTGAGATAACTCACCTCCAGTCCCATCCAGGAGTGAGGGACATTGGTGTTTCACCACTTTTGTGACTTATAACATCATGTACCTGGACACGATTGGAGGTGAATCATATCGGCAGTCCATGACTTATACACATAGAGGGAGCAAATTATGCGCAGGTATGCTCAGTCAATGCATACATCATCATCATCGACATCATCCTCATCAACATCATCCTCATCATCATCGTGTAACATCCGCTTTCCATGCTGGCAGAGGTTGGACAGTTTGACTGAGGTCTGGCAAGCCAGTGGGCTGCACCAGGCTCCAATCTGATCTGGCAGAGTTTCTACAGCTGGATGCCCTTCCTAATGCCAACCATTCGGTGAGTGTAGTGGTATGTACTTTTTATGTGCCACCAGCCAGTCAGGGGGCACTGGCATCGACCACATCCGGATGATGCTTTTTATGTGCCACCAGTATGGGGAGCCAATCAGGCGGTACTAGCATGCTCAAATGGTGCTTATTACATGCCACTAGCATGGGTGCCAGTCAGGTGGCACTGGCCACAACTACAATTTCGATTTCACTTGACTCAACAGATCTTCTCAAGCACATCACATTGCCCAACACTTCAAGGTTACTTTTCAATGGCCCAGTCATGCATCACTGGTATTGGCCATGGCTGCAATCTCACTTTACTTGCCAGTTCTTCTCAATCACAGAATATCTCCAGAGGTCTTAGTCTCTTGTCATTGCCTCTGTGAGGCCCAACGTTCAAAGGTCATGCTTCACCACCTCATCCCATGTCTTCCTGGGTCTATCACTTCACATGTTCCTTCCACTGTTAGGGTATGACACAACTTCACACAGCTGTCCTTATCCATATGTAACACATGACCATACCAGTGCTGTGTGCACACTCTGTCCTGTATGCACACTGACATATTACACATCCAGTGGATCATGCTAGCTTCATTTCTTTCAAGCCTTCACATGTTCTCAGCAGTCATATACATACTCATATTTTGAGTTTTATTTTGCCTGTTCATACCAACATACCTATATATATATATATATATATAGGAAGAAGAAAATGGAGATATTGAAGTTAATAAGAGTTTATTATCAGCAACAAATTGATCATTATCCCTTACAGCTGTTTCAATTATACACAATGAAATTAATTAAATATTAAATTCATATTTCTGAGTATAATCTCATCAGAGGGAAAAAATACACCCTTAAATGTTTTGTATGTTTGTAGATTCATTGCAGCAGACCTACTATTTTAAGAATATCAATTCCCCCCAACCACCAGAATATTAGGTATTGAACCAGTATTTCCTTGGACGACACCATTTCTTCATGAAGGGATGGTGTCATCCATGCCGCTAATTGAATTATATATATAATGGACTTATCTGTTAAAGATGACAAATGAGCGATCAGCTTTTTCCGAACATCTTGCACAAATGATTTGTTTATAGTGATCCTATGTTCATGCTGTACATTAGCTCACTCTCGCCATCAAATGAATTTTACCTGAACAGGTGTACAGTGCACTACATGTCAGGTGTTAAAGCAATCACAGAGTATCAGGAGATGAAGTGTTTTTGCTCAAGAACACAACACACCACCTGCTCTTGCTTGCTAGATCATGAGTGCAACACCCTAACCACTAAGCTATGCACCCTCATATATATAGATATATATATATATATATATAACAGCCACGGATCGAAGTGTAGGAAGAAAGTTAGCTTCAAACAATCTGAAGTTAATACAAAAAACAACTTTCAAGGACAATAATGATTTATTGAGATGGAAGGTTATGGAGATTTTCATATTATATAAACAGAAAAAAGTTCATTTTATATTTCACAGTAGGTGACCAGGGTTGCTGGATATGCAAATAAGAATACAAGAGTCAAGGAATGGAATAGATATACAGTTAAAACAAAACGTAGCTCACCTTGTATGCAGTTGTATTCCACAAATCAGCTGGCATCATACAAAAGCATCCACTTCCCCCGATATTCTTTATAACCACGTGGGTGACCAGTTTGCAGCCGATAAGACAGAAACCAATGTCCAGTACAGACGGAACTGAAAATAAAGAAATCATCAAATACACACAACCATTTTGACTGGTTTCGGTTATCAAATCCTGGCCATGCTGGAGCACCATCTTTAAGTTTATTCAATAGTATTGACCCAGGGACTGGTAATCATTTTAGAGATTTTTGTTAATGAAATTTATGGAATAGAAATATGGTTTGAGAGAATGTTTCACAAAAAATAGGTAAAAAATCACCCTGGGTCCTATATATGAAGTTAAGCCACCCATAAACTAATTTTGTGCCTGATGCTCAGTACTAAAGGCCAGCTTTAATCCAGATACTATAGTTCTACCTAGTGTGACTCCATAATAATAATAATAATAATCCTTTCTACTATAGGCACAAAACCTGAAATTTCGGTGGAGGGTTTAAGTTGATTACATTAACCCCAGTATTTCACCGGTACTTAATTTATCAACCCCCAAAAGGATGAAAGGCAAAGTTTACCCCTGGGCAGAATTTGATCTCAGATCGTAAAGATGTATGAGATGCCATGAAGCATTTTGCCCAGCGTGCTAATGATTCTGCCGGCTCACCACCTTAATAATAATAATAATCCTTTCTACTCTAAGCATAAGGCCAGAAATTTAGGGTCAACAAAATTAGTACTAGTCAAACCATGCTCCAGCATGGCCACAGTCGAATGACTGAAACAAATGAAAGAAAGAAAGGATTATTATTATTATTATTATTATTTTACTTTCTGTATCAAATTTCTTTCATCACACCTCCTGTGGCCTCTTCTGTAACTCTCTATCCCAAGTGTCTCCTCTTGTTCTGCTTATTCCATTTTGTCTACCCCCTTTTTCCTTGAATATGCCCTTCTGAATTTAGGGTGTGTCCCATACGTCACACATACTTGTGTCCTTTATCCCTTCAAAAATGGAAGTTTCCATAGTAACCACTGGACTACACAAATTAAGAAGATGAGAAAAAAAACAATTAATTGTTACTAACGAGTTAAAATGGGATGTGGTCTCTTGGCCAGGAGTGGTACTATGATGTTTGTTGAAGATTGTGTCACCACTTGCAGTTCGTCTTTGAAGGAGCCGAGGGTGTCGGGGGCAAAACGTATTGTGTAGATACAGCTCATCCCTGGCGCCACCAGACCCTGTTCGTTGGGGAATTGGCCTGAAACAGAATCATCATCATCATTATCATCATCATGACCATCACCATCATCATCACCACCACTTATCAACACCATCATCATCATCATCACCATCATCATCACTGTCATGAACATTTTAATCATCATCATCGTCGTCATCATCATCACCATCACCATCATCATCGTCACTATCACCATCATCACCACCATCACTACCACCATTATCACCACCACAACCACCACCATCACCATCACCACCACCACCACCACCACCACCACCACCATCATCATCATCATCATCATCATCATCATCACCTTCATCATCACCATCACCACCACCACCACCACCATCATCACCATCACCACCACCACCACCACCACCATCATCATCATCATCATCACCATCACCACCACCACCACCACCACCATCACCACCACCACCATCACCACCACCACCATCTCCATCGCCATCATCACCATCACTATCATCATCGTTGATGTTGTCATCGTCATCATCATCAGTCTCATGAAGACTACAACCATCATCATCACCATCCTCGCTGCCATGAACATTTTAACCAACATTTAGCCACAGCAGCAGCAGCAGCAGCAACTTGATTACCGCTGTTATCAATTACTCAACCACCACCACCACCACCATCACAATCATCAACATCATCATCATCATCGTCATTGTTGTCATATTTACCCCCAAAATCACAATCCCCACCACCACCGTCACCATCATCACAACCATCACCATCAAAACCACAACGGCTAGTGGTAGCAGCATCATCATCATCATCATCACCACAATAATGACATCATCAGCATCACCCTGCCACCACCGTCCCCACCCTCATTCCTTCCACAATCATTACCAACATCACTGAGCAGCATTTATTGCTTTACTGTCCACAAGGGGTTAAACATAGAGGGGACAAACAAGGACAGACAAATGGATTAAGTCAATTATATCGACCCCAGTGCATAACTGGTACTTATTTAATCAATCTCTGAAAGGATGAAAGGCAAAGTCGACCTTGACGGAATTTGAACTCAGAACGTAGCGGCAGACGAAATACCTATTTCTTTACTACCCACAAGGGGTTAAACATAGAGGGGACAAACAAGGACAGACAAATGGATTAAGTCAATTATATCGACCCCAGTGCATGACTGGTACTTATTTAATCAATCTCTGAAAGGATGAAAGGCAAAGTTGACCTCAGAGGAATTTGAACTCAGAACGGAGCGGCAGACGAAATACTGCTAAGCATTTTGCCCGGCGTGCTAACGATTCTGCCAGCTCGCCGCACAGCATTAGGAAGGAGCATCCAACCATAGAAGCCATGGCAAAGTCGACACTGGAGCACAGCATAGTCCTTGGGCCCACCGGATCCTGTTAAACCATCCAAATCATGCCAGCATGGAACATGGATGTTAAATGATGAGGGTGATGATAGCTGCTATTGTCAATATCATCATTTATGGATCTGGACTGGAGTTCGCCCACCACTGTGTGGATACATTGTCAGTAGGAAATGGCAGCCAAATCTCCTTAAGATAATGAAGGAAAGGGACGCATAAGATGATGTAACGGTTCTGATAATTATGAATAGATGGTGATGGTCATGGCTGGAATGACTCGTGCATTTACTTAATCGAGTTTGATATGGAGGCTTAAGTAACAACCCACATATGCACAGACAGACACAAGCAAACATATGCACACGCATGCATGCACATAGACAAACACACAAGCACACACACACATAAATAAGCACTTGTACACAAACACACACACACAGAAGCCCATGCACACACACAACCAGACATACAAGTACATACACACATACACACACACAAGCACACAAGTACACACGCACACGCACACACAGAAATTGAAGCTGGTGAAAGAAGAAATAAAACCGGGTCGGAACTGTTTTTGAAACTCACCAAGTCCAACTAAAAAGTATTTGGTTGCTGGTGGAATCACTCGACACGGCCGAAGTACAGACGATACGTTCTTCAGTTCCAGTCTGGCCTGTTGAAAGACACAAAGAACACCAGACTGCAATTACTGTTGTTGCCGTTATTATTGGCCCAAGTTCAGCCCCAAAGGAGCAGACCTCTGATCGAAATTGGTCAAATTGTACCTCGGCTAGCTTTGTCTTATTCAGGCACAGTGTACCTAGGGCTACCTCATCTAATACAGTGTTTCTCAACCCTTTTCACCCTTGTGTAACCCTTAAAATAAATTACCTGAATCAAGGAATCCCTGCACAAAAAAAAATTATATTCCATATTTTTCTCGTATTTTTTCATCATAGTTCACGTGGGAAATATCATATCTATATTCTTTTACTCTTTTACTTGTTTCAGTCATTTGACTGTGGCCATGCTGGAGCACCGCCTTTAGTCAAGCAATTCGACCCCAGGACTTATTCTTTGTAAGCCTAGTACATATTCTATCAGTCTCTTTTGCTGAACCGCTAAGTTATGGGGACATAAACACAAACACACAAACATATATATATATATAAGCGATGTTGGGGGGACAACCGCACACACACACAAACATATACACACACATACATATATATACACATATACGATGAGCTTCTTTCAGTTTCCGTCTACCAAATCCACTCACAATGTTTTGGTCGGCCCGAGGCTATAGTAGGAGACACTTGCCCAAGGTGCCACTCAGTAGGCTTGAACCCAGAACCATGTGGTTGGTAAACAAGCTACTTACCATACAGCCACTCCTACGCCTGTGTGTGGGTGTGTAATATATATATATATATATATGTATATATATATATATATATATATATATATATATATATATATATATATTAGATAAAAAACGAATGATTTATACCTGGTAGCTTACTGGTAAATCATGGTCACTAAGACAGAAGATGGAAGATATGAGAATTTATTATTAATCACGACAATTGCTTCAACACATCTGGCATCGATCCCTCATGACTGATACACTCAATAACTGGCTCAGGAACATCCGGCGGAGCAGATGTCTCTCGTCAGGTGATAAATAAATACAACTCATTAAAGTAAGTTCTGCAATGTAACTTTGTGTTTTGTAGAGAGAAAAACAGCCAGATGGAGGAAATATCTTCATTTATGTAGAAGATCAAACATAAAATCACAGATGGCAAAAAGGGAAATGAACACACAACCCAGCAGGAAGAGTATTAAAAATAGCTGTTAACAAATATGATGGATGCATGAGTACAAATACATATATAATATATATATATATATATATATATATATATATATATATATATATATATATTATATATATATGTATGTATATACATACAGAATGTCCATATATTACAGACATCACTAAATATATCACCAATGGCATAGGAATGGCTGTGTGGTAAGTAGCTTGCTTACCAACCACATGGTCCCGGGTTCAGTCCCACTGTGTGGCACCTTGGGCAAGTGTCTTCTACTATAGCCTCGGGGTAACCAAAGACTTGTGAGTGGATTTGATAGACGGAAACTGAAAGAAGCTCATCGTATATATATATATATAAGTATATATATGCGTGTGTGTGTGTGTATGTGTGTGTGTGTCTGTGTTTGACCCCACCCCCAACATTGCTTGACAACCGATGCTGGTGTGTTTATGTCCCCGTAACTTAGCAGTTCAGCAAAAGAGACCAATAGAATAAGTACTAAGCTGACAAATAATAAGTCCTAGGTGTGATTTGCTCGACTAAAAGCAGTGCTCCAGCATGGCCACAGTCAAATGACAGAAACAAGTAAAAGAGTAACAGAGTAATGGTTGTAATATTTTGTTGATAACATAATAGGTTAGATAGGATGATGTCTATATTACAATATTACAATAACCAACAATATGCTGTGCGTGTGTAGTAATATTACAATCATGAAATTAGCATTAGCTTATCTCACTCTTTCTCATGAAAGCCCTAGGAACCTTTTGTGGAACCCTAGAGTTCTGAGTAACCCTGGTTGAGAAATGCTGATCTAATGTGACATCCCTTCTTGTAGTTTTTATTAATCCAAGTTCAGCCCTGCTTGAGCAGACTTCTGATCAAAGACATTCCATCTTATTTTATATTTAGTCATAGTGTATCTAGGACCATATCATCCAATGTGTCATTCTTTTGTTTTGTTTTTGTTTTTTATTTTAGCCAAAGGCCTACCTTGACCCCGTGACCTATAACAGAGTTAATGCTAGGGGGCGTATATTCTGGGTATGCTAGGTATGCAATGCACACCTTTCAAAAATGGCAAATTTATTATGAATATTAACCTTACTAAAATCACAAATCTTAATGGAAAACTTTTTCCCCCTCTCAGATTCACACACTTTTGCTGTAGCTCTTCAGTTTTTCTAAGCCCTGTAAAAAAACTCGGAAGGTTTGGCCTCTTACCAGGCCTTTTGCAACACTTTTAAAGCCAGAAAGTTTTCAGCACACACTCATACACACACACACACACACAAAGGAGTGCTGAGAAGTTCCTGGCTTTGGGTAAACGAAAATAAAGGAAGATCAGTTAATTATGATTTTATCTGACATGTTCCCCTCTCAGACTCACACACTTATTGCAGCAGTCCTTCATTTTTCTAATCCCTGTGAAAGAACTTGGAAGGTTAGGCCTTCAACCAGGCCTTTCACGATACCCCTAAAGCCAGGAACTTTTCAACACCCAGCACCCGTTTGTTTACTCTGGGCCAGAACCTTTGACCTTAGCCTATAAATATTTGGATGGGGAAATGGTGGTAGGTGTCACTATCATTACAAGAAACTTTCATGCCTTTTTAGGGGGTCGATAAAATTAGTACCAGCTGTGTACTAGGGTTGATTTAATTAGCCTCACAGCAGCCGCTGGACAACCAGTGCAAGTGACATTAAAAACAAACTCTCAGTTTATATTGTAATGTGTTTGATGTTAGAAAGGGCAACCATGGTGCACTCAACCATAGCATAAATCACATTTAAGTGTAACAGTGATAAATGCATAATAGAACATACGGGCAAAATAGGTTTCATCCTGAGGCCCCAAGTTGTCCTGAGCATTGCAGAAGGTCACTGGGCATGCTTTTGGGGTCCAAGCAGAATCCCTGAACACTAATTTTTGTCATCACAGATCAATCTATGACAAGCCTAACATCAATCACAATCAAGCGTACCATGTGATCCCTAATCATGTGATCCCTAATCATGTGATCCCTAATCATGTGATCCCTAATCATGTGATCCCTAATCATGTGATCCCTAATCAGGGATCACTGAGTCAGCAATGAACAGGAATAGATGCATAATCAGGAACCAAGGATAGTTTCTTTTGCTAATTCTCTCTTCTTCTCTCCCTCCCTTTCTTTCTCTCTCTCTCTCTTTCTCATACTCTCTCCCCTCTCTCCCTCCCTTTCTTTCTCTCTCTTCCCTCTGAAATCAAGAAGAATCAGTGATAAACAAGGATAGATGCATTATGAAACACCAAGGATAGTCTCTCTCTCTCCTAGTCTCCCCCTTCTCACTCACTCTCTCTCTCTCTCTCTCTCTCTCTCCCCCCTCTGAAATCAAGGTACAAATCAAAGACAGACCTTACCTCGTATATCTCACCGCTTCTGTAATCCGTAAAGAGAATTTTCCGAGGGGTCGGCAGGAAGAGAGGAGACCTGAGGGACAAGAAAATGATCAAAGAAGACATCATTCATTTACACAGGAAACTGTCCCCACCCCACGATTCCTTGCTACACTTTTGAAGAAAAATTAATAAATTTCTTTAGTTGTGAGTTAGAGAGAAGTTAAGTTAACCTCAAAATATAACAGGTATGTAATTCATTGCCCTGCCTCCCTTTCCCCTCGAAACATCAAAGCTTCTTTCAATAATACATTTATTCACCATCATATATTTTAACCCTTTCCATATATATATATTATACAAATAATAAAATGGAGAAACAAATTTAGTGTGGTAAGTAGCTTGCTTACCAACCACACGGTTTCCGGGTCAGTCCCACTGCGTGGCATCTTGGGCAAGTGTCTCTGCTATAGCCCCGGGCCACCAATGACCTTGTGAGTGGATCTGGTAGACGGAAACTGAAAGAAGCCTGTCGTATATATATATATGTGTGTGTGTATATGTCTGTGTCTGTGTGTCCTCCTAGCATTGCTTGAAAACGGATGCTGGTGTGTGTTACGTACTCGTCACTTAGCGGTTCGGCAAAAGAGACCGATAGAATAAGTCCGGGCTTACAAAGAAAAGTCCTGGGGTCGATTTGTCGCCTAAAAGGTGGTTGCTCCAGCATGGCCGCAGTCAAATGACTGAAACAAGTAAAGAAGAGTAACTTTCAGATATTATAGTTGAATTATTTATTCATTTAACAAAATGAGAACTTCAATAGCATACAAATATATCTTATAATTCAATACATATAGGTTCACTTGAACCTATTGTTTAATTGTATTTATTTATTTTACACATGTAAATAGTATATACACTTTGCTTATATATGTATATGTATATGGCTATATGGATATTTGTTTATTTTTTTATATATATTAAATAATACATGTATCATGTTTAATGTATTATTATTAATATTTTTAAAGTTCCTTATAACCTTTGATGAGGCCTATGGTTATTTATATAAGTACCCTATTTTTAAATGCCTATAACCTCAGTATGTTGACACCGATAGGCAATGAAAATAAAATTATCTACTTTTAGCCATAGGCTGAAACAGCTGTAAGAAGTGATTTTAATGATTTCATTAATTTATATTATGACTTTTATAACTTGTATTCTTATCTTATATATATTGAATTATAAGATATATATGTATGCTATTGAAGTTCTCATTTTGTTGAATGAATAAATAATCCAACATTCTAATATCCGAAAGTTGATGAACAAACTAAATTTGTTTCTCCGTTTTCTTATTTGTATTATAAATTTACGGTAAAAATATTTCTTTACCTTCACCCGTTTAATACAATAAATGAGTTAATTGCATTGTAATTAAAAAAATCTATGTATTAAGGATCTAAGTACTGTACCAACAGTATATTGGATAAATACTATCCCATAGTGGGTTACACCCATAACCCCTATCTTACTTTGTATTATATATATATATCAACTCGTGTGTTCCTTTTCAACCTTCAACATATATATATATATACATATATACATACATATATATACATACATATATATATACATATATAGACAAACATATATAGACATACATATATATATACATATATATACATATATATATAGACAAACATATATAGACATACATATATATATACATATATATACATAATATATATATAATATTATATATATATATACATACATACTATATATATATATATATATATATACAAACATATATATATACATATATATATACATATATATATATTTATACATACATATATACATACATACATACATACATACATACATACATACATACATACATACATGTATGTGTGTGTATATATATATATATATATATATGGACGAGAACAATTTTGCAAAAAAGTGCCAGTCTTTAACTGTGGAGCGAATCTGTGGAAGAGGTAGAGCCAAGAAGACATGGGACAAGGTGGTGAAGCATGATTTTCAAATGATGGGCTTCATGAGGGCAATGACAAGTGACCGAGACCCTTGGCAATATGTTGTGCTTGAGAAGACTCATCAAGCCAAGTGGAATCATACTTGTGGCCATTGCTGGTGGCACGTAAAAAGCACGCATTACACTCTTGGAGGGAGTGGTTGGCATTAGGAAGGGCATCCAACCATAGGAACCAAGCCAAACCGGATAGGAACCTGGAGCAGCTCTCTGGCTTGCCAGCTCTGGTTAAACCATCTAATCCATACCAGCATGAAAAATGGACGTTAAAGAATGATGTCGTTGATGATGATGATGTTGATGGTGATAATGATGGTAATGATGATGAAGGTGATGATGATGATGATGATGATGACAATGATGAAGACAATGATGATGATGATGATGATGATAAAGATGATGATAATGATGATGATGATAAGGATGATGATGATGATGACAATAATGATGATGACGATGACGACAATCATGATGATGATGATGACAACGACGATGATAACGATGATGATTATGATGATGACGACGACGATGACGATGATGATAACGATGCTGATGATACAGAAGGCCACACATACTCATCTCTAGAAAATGTATTGAAAGTCATAATATTTTACCAAAGTTTGCTCAGTGGAAAAATAATTTCCAAGAGGACAAATAACAATTCTTACTCTTTGACTTGTTCCTCTGCAGAAGCGACAGAACTTGGGCAACTTTTGTTTCCAGGAATCTCTGTCAGTAATCTAGGCTTGAGCTTGTCACTCAGTTTACGGTTTCGAGGGTTCACCAGAAAATTCACTGGAGCTAACATCTGCTCTGCAAAGTCCTTCTCACATTGGAGGCCATTGGTTAAGGGGTTACTCTCTCTCTTTCTTGGAATCTTTTAAATTGAAACAGAGAATTAACGAAAACTAGAATAGGATGATACATGGTTGAGATATAATGGAGCCTAAGGGAGGTGGGCACCAAACAGAGGGAGGGCAATCAAGGGTCGATCGGGTCCTAACACTGTGCACATTCTCTCCTGATTACGCACACACACACACACATATATTATTGATTTTATTATTATTGATTTAAAGATAATATTAAAATCAATAATATAAAGACGTAGTCAATTTAATGTTTATTTAATTTAGTGATTTTTAGAATAATATTTATTATAATATATTTAGATTTTTTCTATATGATTTAATATAGATAATATCTTTCACTATCAAGTGAACGACTTAATAGAGGTCATTTTCTCTTAATTATATAAGTTTAAATAATAAAAAAATGGAGAAAACATTTGATCAACAAACAAACTGGACCACATCTGTAGAATATTTTTTAATACAAAACATGACGTAACATTTCTTACAACCGTTTCCGCATCCAATGCCAGTCAGTGCTTATATATATATTCTTGACACCAAGCTTCCTGATGATTTCATTTGAATGAAACAGTTCTAGTCCTGTAGAAGCTCCTTCTATAAAATAAATTAATTTACTCTGCTATGTATTGAGTACCTTATTTACTGTGGTTAACCCCGACTCAACCCGGGACCTACATATCCTAGCACACCCCAGTGCCCTTATAACCATCACCAAGAAAAAATGCTGACAAGAATCGACCTCAACACTTCCTTGAAGAACATTACTATCCCACCAAGGAAACAGTATCAAAAAGCCCTCATTAGACGGAGTGATGAGTTCATCAAAAGAATTAGATGGAGATCGTTCTTTTTCGACCAGCCTGATGTAGCATCTACCAATAATGAAAAGTACGGCTTCAAATCTAATAAGGCCCCTCCTACCAACAGCCTACTCGAACCTTTTGAAGAAGACCTCTTCCTTATGATAAAAAATATCAAATTCAGGAAAGTCAACCTACCTTTCCAAACGGACCTTAATGAGAAACTCTCGAAAATGAAAAGCTCCCCGCACCTCCATGTCCCTTCAGACAAGACAAAAAATATTTACGCGGTGACTCCTGATACCTACAACAGACTAGCTGATAACGCCATCACAGCTAAGTACAAAAAAGTTGATGACACAGCTTTAACTGAAACTAACTTAGCCGGGAAGGAGATCGCCACTTCCCTTAAACTGGATGACCGAACAGAACCTCTGAGGGTGAAGTCCCCACACTTCACCCTGAAAGACCACAAAGACAATTTCGAAAATAAACCATCAGTCCAACTGATTAACCCAACCAAGTCTGACATCGGATCCATCAGCAAGAAGATCCTGGACAGGATTCTACCTAAGATACGTGAAGCTTCACCCCTTCCACTCTGGAATAGGACCTCCGATGCAATAACATGGTTCCGGGATTTACCTGACAAGAGCAACACCCGATTCCTACAAGTAGATATCGAGGATTACTACGCCTCCATATCGGAGAGCCTGCTGATTGACGCGATTAACTTCGCTAGGATGTTCTCCACCATCACCGAAGCTGAGCAAGATGTGATCCTCCATGCACGTAAGACCTTTCTTTACCACGACGGATCCCACTGGATCAACAAAAAATCCGTGATCCCCTTCGACGTCAGCATGGGTGCTAGCGACTCGGCTGAAATAAGTGACCTTGTGGGCCTTTTCATCCTCCATAGGCTGAAGACCCTATTCACAGGCCTCTCCGGTGGTCTCTACCGCGATGATGGCCTTTTTGCCCTCCACAAAATAAACCCCAGGACCACAGATAGGTTCCAGAAAAACCTTTACACTTTTTTTAAAAACTTAGGTCTTAGGATTACCTTAGATTCGAACTTAACCAAAGCTAACTTCCTTGACGTTACCCTCAACTTAAAAACCTCCCTTTATTACCCGTACCATAAACCAAATGAATCCCTTAGATATATAGACATTAATTCTAACCACCCCAAAAATATATTAGAGAACCTAGTGAAAAGTGTCTCCATTAGAATATCTAGCCTGTCCGCTACCGAAGATATCTTTAATGCCGCAGCCCCCTATTACAACGAGGCCCTGGCCCGCTTTAAAGATAAGATCACCTACATTAGCATAGCTCCACGCCAACCCAGGAAAAATAGGCGAAGACACATTAGCTGGTACAACCCCCCCCCCTTCAAACCGTGAAGTCGCAACACCTGTAGCTAAAATTCTTCACTCTCCTACAAAAACACTTCCCCACCCAACAAAGTACTATACAATCCTTAAAAGAACACCATTAGACTCTCCTACTCCACACCCCAATCTAGCCAGATCCTAGCCAACAATAACGTAAAAAAACTTAATAAATCTACTTTTTCAAAGCCCATCCAAACATCGAAAGCAATTTCAACTGCCCTGATAAAACCACTTGCCCCTCAACACAACTGCCTACAGAAGGACCTCGTCTACATATGCGAGGTACGATCAGGCCCGATGATAAAAGAAAAATCGTACATCGGAATGACGTCAAATAGCTTTAAGACTCGCTGGTACGCCCACACACACTCGTTCGGCGACCTGACAATCTAACCAGACCACTCTCGCCGCCCACATCTGGTACCTTAAAAGGAACTCCATCCCCTTCAAGATCAAGTGGAGACTACTACAGAGGGCGCGTTCGTACACAGGAGGCCATACCTGCTGTGACCTTTGCATTTCTGAGAGCCTGGAGATCTTGTTCGCCAAAGGCCCTCTCCTCAACAAGATGTCGGAACACTCCCCAAACTGTATGCACAAAATTTATGCAAACTACAAAAACTACAGACCCACCAGGCAACCCGATTGACGACACCCCACCCACAAAAACCCCCCACCCCCACCGTTCCTTCAGCACCCCCAATTACCTTCTCTCCTAAGACTATTCACATATATATGGATGTTGGCATGTGTGCGTGTGCGTACATATATGTATACGAGTGCATATACGTATTTGTATGTGAGTGTATGTGCGACAGTGTACGTACATGTGTATGTGAAGGCATGCATACGTGTGCATGTGTATATGTGTACATGTTTTTGTATGTGTATATGTGTGTATATGTGTGTGTGTGATGTGTATGTGATATATATATATATGTATTATATATATATATATATATATATATATATATATTATATATATATATATATATGTATGTATATATATGTGTATGTGTATATGTGTATATATGTGTATGCGTAGATGTATGTGTATGTATATGGACATATATGTATTTATGGATATATATGTATGGATATATATGTATATGTATTTATGGATATATATGTATGTGTATGTATGTATGTATATGTATGTGTGTATATGTAAATGTGTATGTGTGCATATGTGTGTACATATATGTGTGTGTATGTACTAGTGTATGAGTGTGTGTGTATACGGGTATATATTTGTGTGTAGGTATATGCTTGTGTATATGTTTATGGGTGTGTATTTGTACACACACACATATTATATATATATATATATATATATTATATATATATATATATATATGTATGGGTGTAAATATGAATATACGTATGTATATGTGTACGTGTATTTACATATGTATATATCTTTATTTGTATATATATATATATTTATATAATATATATAATATATATATATATATATATATATATAGATGTAAATTTGGGTTTGGATATGAATATGAATTTGATATGGATATGGATATATATTGGTATGTGCTTATGTGTGTGGATCTATGTGTTTGTATGTATGTATGTAAAGGTGTATAGGTATATATATGTACGTGGGTGTTTTGATGTATATGTATATATATATATATATATAATATATATATATATATATATATATGTATATATATGTATATATATATGTGTATTTGCCATGTATATATATTTATTATCTGTGTAGGCATGTAATGTATATGTGTATATGTATATGTATGTATGCCTGTATGTATATCGGTGTATATATGTACATATATGTGTATGTGTGTGTGTATGTGTGTATATATATGTATATATGTGTGTATATGCTTGTATACCTGTGTGTGGGTGTATGTAAATGTGTGTGTATGTATGTATATATATATGTTAATAAAATAGAATATATGCATATATATAAACATATATGTACGTACCTACCTCTACATGTACATATACACGCATATATGGGTACAGGACACCAAAAAGACGTCGAACACATAGAGAGACGAAACACATAGACACAACCAAGGAACAAGACAAGCAAAAAAAAGGAGAGATACAGGACAATAAGCACAACAACAATCCCCCTCTTCAGTCGATAAGATTTTCATCTACTAAACGTTTCGAAGGTAAAAGCGAGACGTATACTCGAAAAAAATTCCTTCCGCGAAAAGCAAATCAATAAAATTTGAGATCTTTTTGCAGAGGGTAAAAAAAAAGCAAGACGGTAACGACAGTACAAACATATAACAGTAAAAATATATATATAAACAGTGGAAAATAAATAATACAGTGAGAGACAGACAAGGAGAACAAGATAAGAAGTGCTGTTAACGGCCAGACGAAAAAAGTATGTAAAGGCTGGATTATCGTGGGAAGACAGAGAGGGAAATTTTGTCAACCAGAAGCCTTGCAAGGCGGGGAGAAAGGACAGGAAATGCAGTTACGACGGAAGTATCGTCGCAGATAGATGACGGGAATGGGGGGGGGAGGAGCAAGAGGAAGGAGAGAAGAAGGGGATGGTGTGCGAGGAGACCATGAAGATGGTGAAAGGAGAGGAGGAATGAAGAATGAGAGAGAGAGGAAGAGAAAGTAAGTGAGGGAAAAAAAACAAAACGGAATGGGAGAGAAAGAAAGAAAGATGCAGAGTCGCGTGAGAGTTATATCAAGGCTAACTTGATAAACAGAACAATCTTACTTAGTAGGGTGCGGGGTTTATCGTATAATATGTTAATAAAATCGAATATATGCATATATAACAACATATATGACGTACCTACCTCTTACATGTACATTACACGCATATATGTTTACAGGACACCAAAAGACGTCGAACATAGAGAGAGAAACACATAGACACAAACCAGGAAAAAAGCCAGCAAAAAAAAGGGGTATATATATATAATAGTGTATATGTATATGTATATATATTATATATATGTATATATATATATATATATATATATATATATATATATATATATATATTATGTATATGTATGGGTATGGTGTGTTATGTATGTGTATGTATGTACGTGTATAAGTATATGCATGTGTGTATATGTATGGACTTGTTGGGTTTTTTATATATGTAGATAGATATGTGTGCGTGTATGTGCGTAGATATGCGTATGTGTATTAGTATGTGTTTATATATATGTATGTATATGTATGGATATATATATGGATGTATGTGTATGTAGGTTTGTATATGATTGGTGTAAGTATATATGTGTATGTATATGTAGGTATATACGTATGTGTATGTGTGTATGTGTGTGTGTGTATATATATATATATGTATATATATGGACTTGTAGATTTCTGTATGTGTATAGATGTACGTATGCGTATGTGTGTAGATATGTATTTGTATGTGTATATACGTGCATGTATGTATATATATATATATGTGTGTAGGTATGTATATGTAAGTATGCTTTTATGTACACATGTATGCGTGCATGTGTGCATATATGTATTTATAGGCATATGGATGCGTATATATGCGTATGTATGTTTTTATGCACAAATGTCTGTATATAGGCATATGCATTTATATATGCGGGCAGATGTTCATGTGTGTTTATGTGTACTGTAGTACATTTATATATGTGGTTTTGTGTGTACATAGTTATGTATACATTTATGTGAAAGTGGGTACACTTATGTATGTATGAATAGGTGTACTTGTGTGTATATGTATGTGTATACATAGAACATGTGTGTTTGTGTATGTGTATGAGTGTGCGTGTGAGTGTGTGTGTGTGTGTGAGTGTTTGTGTTCGTATCCGTGGGAAGAGAGATAGAAAGGAAGGGAGATGGGCAATAAATGGACTTCATTTAGGCCGGCTAGCTCCCTGGGGAGGATCTACTCCAGCGCCACTATATGTGTGTCGGCTGGTAGGTAGGTCGAGGTCAAAATAAAAATAAAAATAAAATAAGGGAGGAAATGTGTGTGTATATATGTGCATGTATACACATATATATATATATGTATATATATATATAGATATATATATATATATATATATATATATATGTGTGTGTATATATGTGTATGTATGTATTTGTGTGTGTGTGTATATGGGTGTGTATATTTTTTTATATATATGTGTGTAGATATATGTTGTGCGTGTGCTTGCATGTTGGCATGTGTGTGTATGTGTATTTGTATATATATGTATATATGTGTGTATGTATATATGTGTGTATGTATGAGTATGTGTATATGTATATATATATATATATATGTATGATATATATATATATAATATTACGTGTGGTATATGTATGTATATATATAATATATTATAAGTGATAGTCTTCTTATTTACCTAAAACTCTATTCTATTATTCTATTTATTTATTTACCTACTTTATCACTGATTCTTTTGACCACTCCCCTAAGAAAGACAGTTTGCGCCCTGCCTACCCCAAAAAGTCCCCCACCACCACCACCCCTTTAAATCTGCCTAAATGTATAAATGCCAAAACTATTCTTGACACCAAGCTTCCTGATGATTTCATTTGAATGAAACAGTTCTAGTCCTGTAGAAGCTCCTTCTATAAAATAAATTAATTTACTCTGCTATGTATTGAGTACCTTATTTACTGTGGTTAACCCCGACTCAACCCAGGACCTACATATATATATATATATATATATAAATATAAATTAGATAATGAGAGTAGAAATTAATATTATTAAATAATATTAATTTAAATAGCATACTTAAAAAATGTCTAAGGACTATGAATTATATAAATAAGAGGAATAGCAACAGCTTCACTGACGAGCTACAGATGATTACGATGGTAATCAATAATAGCAAAATCTTAAGGTATGAAGTTAGTTGCTTTATTTTGTTTGCTAAAATTGTTGAGAACATATTCTTTGTGGTAAGGCAATTTGGCATCTTCTTCTAGCATACTAGAAATCCAACTTGATGGCTATTCCTCTTATTTATATATCTCTTATGATAAAAGGCAGATTTTCTCTGTCTGTTCCCATGTTTCTTTTTAATACAATTCTACAATATAGAATTTCTTCAATTGGAATTTACCTATGATTTTTCCAAGTAGATTCGATTGGGTCATGGCATGTAAAGTTTTTTTCAATTTCACCCCCAATTAAGCAAAAATTCGAGAAAACTCAATATTTTACGATTTGCCTCTCTGATTTCAAGTGGTTTACTTCTGCTATTACCACCACACTTTCTCCTACTTTCTCTTTGCAAGTGTACACACACATAGACATGCAAACATATACATATACGATTGCCTCTCTCATTTCAAATGCTTTCCTCCATCTATTACCATACTTTCTCCTACTTTCTCTTTGCAAGCGGGGAAACAGATACACATGCATTTTTTTCCGGGAAGTTCTTTTGAAGTTGGTGTGCATCGGAAGCATTGATGTACATGTGTGCATGCGTGAGTGTGTGTGTGTGTTTGATGGGGTGTGCGACACAGAAAGTGTGATGTGTAAGTGAAGTGCTTTTGTTACTGTGTGTAAAGAGACAGAGAGAGTAATGTTGTGCTGTGTGTGTATGTGTGAAAGACAGAGATAACTGAACTTTTTTTATTCACTTTTTGTAGTGAGTGACTGAGAGAGAAAAGAAGAGAGAGAGGTTATGTATGTATATATGTATGTATGGCTTCAGTGACACACACACAAAAACACATACCTACGTACACCTAAAGCATGCACACATACACACACAAACGGAGCGCGAACTTCAAAAGAACTTCGCACTCTATCTATCTGGTTTGTCATTCCTCACACACACATACACACGCAAACATATACATATATGACAGTGACAAACACAAACGTTTCAAACAACTACATACAAACACTCAAACACACACACACACACGTGTGTGTCTGTTATTAGTAAAAAAGGCGCCAAACACAATTCACTTTCTCATTCAAACACATTTGCAAACACACACCGACGGTCGAATTGCCATAACTCAACAGAAAAGGTAAATTGGTTTTTAATTTACTTTCTGTCGTTAAATTTTGGTAGTATTAATTGGCGAGCGTACTTCAGTTGTCAGTTGTTGAAAGAAAGAAATTGTAAGCTAAGAAGGTGTGTGTGTGTATGTGTGTGTCTGTGTGTGTGAGTGTGTGTGTGTAGGAAGTGAAGGATAAAAATATGGCAAGAAGCGGACAGATGTACATACATACATACATGTGTGTGTGTATTTATGTGTATTAATGTGTGTGTGTTATTTCTCTCTATATAAAGCTGAAGTTGTCTGTGTGCGACAGGTTTGGTAGCCTTCAACTAACACTATCTCCTCCAAGACCCTGCGGCACAAGTTGACCAAAATTAAGAGTATGATAGAAGAAGGGTTGCTCTTCCTTCCGTAGAAGATAAAATTCAAATTGGACCATGTTAACACCAAAAATTATTTACATCAAAAAGCTGCTTTTTTCTATGAAAATCCCTATTTTTTACCATTTTTTCACTGCTGTGTCGCCACTTTTCGGTGTATTTCAACCAGCAAAATGTTCACTTGAACACAATAACAAGCTACATAATGCAAAATTTTTACTTTTCATAAATTCCAATTCCAGCAGGTCGAAACAAACCCGAGCAACGTTTTATTTAAGGTCACTTTAAATAAAACCCTTGATTCAATAACACTGTCTATAAACTCTAAACTTGGAATGACCAATTTTAAATGCTATTGGATTTTACTCATGAGGTATTGGAATATTATATATATACATTCTGCCAAAAAAAAAAATGGATCTACAAATACAATATCTCTACATATCTCACATCTATTTTCTTTCCTCCACCTCACTCTCTATTTTGTATCTTATCTAAATTAACTATTACTAAACCATCCTCTCACACCATCTATGATGAAGGGATATAATAAATATCCTAGAAACAGCTGTAAGACCTTCTATCTATAAATGTTCTAAAATCTGCAAAGCCTTGGTTTTTTATCCCATTACGAAAAAAAATTTTTTATATACACACGATGACATATGACCAACGTTGAACCCCTTATTCACATAATCACCAAACCTGGAACTTAACTATGGTCCATCTGTAGCACTTATTCAGCATTACCTGACATCTTTGGGTCTCAATGACACCATTACTTCTCATAACCTATATATATATATATATATATATATAATATAATATTAATTAGAGACAAATCAAACAAAGAAAGACTTAATCCAATACATAAAATTTTTTTATGTATTGGATTAAGTCTTTCTTTGTTTGATTTGCATAATAGTGGTTTTGTCTCTAATTAATATTATATTATATTTTACTATAAAATTGGATTCAATCCTAAATCTGATTTTTCCCTGTAAATTTGGATTTATTCCCTAATATTTATTATTATTATATATATATATATACATATATACATACATATATATATGTATACATATATATATATATATTATATATATATATATTATATATATATATATATATATATATATATATATATATATATATTATATATATATATTATATATATATATATATATATATAATATATATTGTTGCTATTATGCAAAAATGTCATAAGTCCAAAACATTGCTTTTTCCAGAAAACGAAAAAGTAGTTTCACCAGTCCACAGCAAAACCATTGTACTACACTTTGACAATTTTTGATATTTTGGCATCTTAAGCAGCTGGAGATACGATAGTTTGACCAAAAGAACCAAAAGACAGTAAGCTGGCAGAAACATTAGCACGTTGGGCAAAATGCATAGCTGTATTTCATCTGTCTTTACGTTTTGAGTTCAAATTCTGCCAAGGTCGACTTGGCCTTTCATCCTTTTGGAGTCGATAAATTAAGTATCAGTTGCATACTAGGGTCGATCTAATCGATTGACCTCTCCCCCAAAATTTCAGGCCTTGTGCCTAGAGTAGAAAAGGATACCTTGGCATCTGAAGCAACTGGAGATATGAGAGTTTGACCAAAAGAATCAGCTATTGCAATCGAAAATAAATATTGAAAATTTGGACATACAACAGGTTAACATAATAGCAACGATATATATATATATATTGCATGTTTCGTTTTTGTATCTGTTATTTTATTATTGATCTATTATTGATATATAAATGAAGCTTTATCTTTTAATTGCTGCTTTTCTTTATAAGAACTGAAAAGATACATTGTGGAACTACTGTCTACTATCTAATAACATATATATATATATATATATATATATATATATATATATATATATATATATAATTTTGTGTGTGTGTTTGTCCATCCAACATCGCTTGACAAGCAGTGCTGGTGTGTTTACGTCCCCGTAACTTAGCGGTTCAGCAAAAGAGACCGATAGAATAAGTACTAGGCTTACAAAGAATAAGTCCTGGGGTCGATTTGCTCAACTAAAGGCGGTACTCCAGCATGGCCGCAGTTAAATGACTGAAACAAGTAAAAGAGAGTAAAAGTGTATATAACATGTGTGTTGTGTGTGTGTGTGTGTGTGTGTGTGTGTGTATGTGTGTGTGTTTGTACTCCACTATCAATTGACAACCAATGTTGGTGTGTTTACATCCCTGTAACTTAGTGGTTCAGCAAAAGAGACTGATAGACTAAGTGCCTTGTGCCAATATTAATATGAATATCTATATATTTATACATTGTCTCATTGTCTCAAAGTTTCCCCCATTTGCTTTCTCTTATTTTCCATGGATACATATATATACATATATACATATTTTGCATTTCATACACAAACTGTTACATTTAATAAATCTAATTTGTTTATCCACATCATAATTGCCTCTACCTTAGTGACAACCATAGTTGTTGGCTTTTGGTTGTAAATTGCAAATAGCAACCTTAATAATTTATAATTCTCACTTCACCATTTTTAGATCAGTCAATGTTTCCTATGGTATTCTGTATAAGGCTGACTGGGTGAGTTAAGTTCTTTAACCCTCGGCGACGGAGTAATGGGTTACGGATGAAGATGAAACAAATCTGAAATCAGCACTGGTATGACTCCATCTCGCTTTTAAGGAGGGTGCCTGTCTCCCTTGTCAGTCATTAGAAAAGTAGAAAAGTGCTCTCACATGGCTGAGAGTTGTTTTGACTCTTATTTCTAGCAATGCGAGTGCTTACTAGCAGCCTCAGTTACTTTAGTGACCACTATACCTGTTGCCTTTCGGTTGTAAATTGCATATGGCCACCTTAATAATTTATCAGGCTGAGTAACGTTTTGAAGCATGAAATTCATCACAATATATTCCAACAATGCGGAGATTTTAATCATTAAAGTAAGTGCCATTACAATCAACACATTTTTGCCAACGAGTTACAAGTTTGTTTATTCTGGTAACATAAAAATCTGGAACTGTTTGAACGCACTTTCAGCATCGGTTTGATTTTTTAACTCCTCCTCTCACAGGAAACCATCAAGGTGCTTGAAAAAGTGGTAGTCGGTAGGAGAAAGGTGTGAGGAATAAGCTGGGTGGGGAAGAACTTTGTAGCCAAGTTCCCTCAACTTCTGGAGCGTCATTAGGGAAATGTGTGGTCAAGCATTGTCATGAAGAATGATTAGTCCTCTTCTGTTGACCAGTCTGGCATGGAGGGGTAGCAGTTTTTTCATTCATTTTGGCAATTTCATGGCTATATGTTTTTACAGTAATGGTTTTTCTGGGTTTTAAGAAGTTATAGTGGATGAGTCCAGCAGTACACCACCAAACAGTCACCATAACCTTCTTTTTGAAGAGCTCGGGTTTAGGGAAGGTTTTTGGTGCTTCATTTTGGTCCAGCCACTGTGAAGAACATTTTTTATTATTATACAGAATCCACTTTTCACTGCAAGTTACAATACAGTCGAGAAATGGATTGGTCTGGTTACAGAGAAGAAGCAACGAGCAAATTTCATATCTGCGCATTTTCTGATTTTCATTCAAATCATGCGGTACCCATTTGTCAAGCTTATTTGATTTTCTGATCGCATGCAAATGGTTGCAGGCAGTTTTCTGGCTAACTAGAAGTTCTTTTGCCAGTTCTCGAGTGGTTTTACGTGGATCTTTCTTGATGACGGTCTTTAATTGATTGTTGTCAATGACAGATGCGTGTCCACTATGCTCACAATCTTCAAGGCTCAGGTATCCACTGCGAAATCGTTTAAACCATTTTCAAGCTGACCCCTCACTGGTCATTTCCTCACCAAACATTTCATTGATATTGGGAGCAGTTTCAACTGCTTTATGTCCTTTTTTGAAGTTGAATAGCAAAATTGCTCGAATATCGTACTTTGACAGTTCCATTTCAGATGATTGTAACAACGGTGCAAAAAATATCAATGTTAATTTATTGATGCCGCTGGGCAAGTCTATGTCTGTATTATGAAACAATTGCAAAAAACTGTTTAAAAAAATTCAAAACTCTGCAAAAATCCAGTACACAATTCTTCATGATTCAAAACGTTGCTTAGCTTTTATTCAACCTGATGTATGTATGTATGTATGTATGTATGTATGTATATATGTATGTATGTATGTATGTATGTATGTATGTATGTATGTATGTACGTACGTACATATGTAACCATGTGTGTATTTCTTTGTGCCTGTGTTTGTCCCTTACTGTTGCCTGGCAACTGGTGCTGACGTGTTTACATTCCCGTAACTTAATGGTTTGGCAAAAGAGACCAAAAAAATAAGTGCCATGCTTTAATAAAAAATAACTAAGTAGTGGGATTAATTCATTTGGCTAAAAATTCTCCGAGATGGTGCCCCAGCATGGCTGCAGTCCAATGACTGAAACAAGTAAAAGATAAAAAGATGAAAGACAGTCATAGTTAACAGCCACAATTGGGGATCCAGCTGGTTGATTCTGATAGTACCAGATATAGAACCCGACCCCACAATGATCCCCACTCCCAAGAATAGTGGGTGGAGAAGAAAGATGGATAGGATAACAACAACAACAAGAGATAAAGCCTGTGAAAAAAAACATATTACATTTGGTTTTTCAACGATGGTTATACTTTTCCTTGCAGCTGGTAGAGAGAAATCCGGAGTTGAGAGATTCAATTTATCAAGACTTGATGAAAAGAGTTTCTTTGCTAATGCATCTGAATATACCCTTGATTTCTCATAATTATGGTGGAGCCATGATGCGGTTGTTTGCAGATAACTTGGGTCATTTCTGACTGAAAAGAATTGAGAGAAAATGGGATCAGCAGAGTGTTGTTGGTGTTGTGGTCATGTCTGTCTGGAGTTTAAGAGTGACTAAAAAGGAGGGGAATATTTTGGTGCTGTAGACCCCTAGCAAGTGGCCTAGTCGTCAGGCTGTTGCGCTCACAATTGTGGGATCATGGTTTCGATTTCCAGACTGGTTTTGTGTTGAGGTCTTGAGTAAAACACTTTGTTTCGTGTTTCTGTCTGTTCTGATTACAAGGGTTCCAGTTGATCTGATCAATGGAACAGCCTTTTACTCTTTTACTCTTTTACTTGTTTCAGTCAGTTTACTGTGGCCATGCTGGAACACTGCCTTTAGTCAACCTCAGGACTTATTCTTTGTAAGCCTAGTACTTATTCTATCGATTTCTTTTTACGGGGACGTAAACACACCAGCATCAGTTGTCAAGCAATGATGGGGGACAAACACAGACACACAAACATATACACACACACACACACACACACACACACACACATATATATATATATATATATATATGTGTGTGTGTGGAGGCGCAATGGCCTAGTGGTTAGGGCAGCAGATTCGCGGTCGCAGGATCGTGGTTTCGATTCCCAGACCGGGTGTTGTGAGTGTTTATTGAGCGAAAACACCTAAAAGCTCCATGAGGCTCCGGCAGGGGGTGGTGATCCCTGCTGTACTCTTTCACCACTCTTTCTCCCACTCTTTCTTCTGTTGGCCTGCTCGCTTAGCCAGCGGGGTGGCGTCATTCGAAGGCTAAAACAATACGAAAGCATTGTGACCAGCGATGTGTAACATCTGACGGTCTGGTCGGTCACGTGATCACGTGATATATATATATATAAATATATATATACATATATACGACAGGCTTCTTTCAGTTTCTGTCTACCAAATCCACTCACAAGGCTTTGGTCGACCCGAGGCTATGGTAGAAAACACTTGCCCAAGATGCAGTGGGACTGAACCTAGAACCATGTGGTTCATAAGCAAGCTTCTTACCACACAGCCACTCCTGCCTGCTCATGAAGTTAACATGCAAGTGGCTGAGCACTCCACAGACATGTGTACTCTTAATGTAGTTCTCAGGGAGGTTCAGTGTGACACAGAGTGTGACAAATCTGACCCTTTGAAATACAGGTACAACACATTTTTGCCAGCCGAATGGACTGGAGCAATGTGAAATAAAGTACCTTGCTCAAGGATACAATGCATTGCCGGGAATTGAACTCATGACCTTACGGTTGTGAGATGAATGCCCTAACCTCTAGCCATGTGCCTTCGTTGCTTCAGTTCACTCAGCTGAAAATGGGTAAGCTTGCGACTGATTGGCATACAAGGGTGAGAGGGTTGCTCAGGGAAACTAACCTGAACACAGGTCTCACAACCATCATCACCACCACCATACCACCACCATCACCACCACCAGCAGTACCATCATCATCATCATCATCATTTAGCATCTGTTTTCCATGCTGGCATTGGACAGACACTTTGACTGCCACTGGTTAGCTGCAGAGCTGTACCAGGTTCCGGTCTGATTTGACTTGATTTTGGACTCAGTGGTCAAAATGATGAACAGCACAAACCATATTGAGATTCCCAGCTGATTGTGATTGGTTGCTCAGCCATATTAAAGGTTGATTGATTGAGCACAGAATCAGTGGATTTTTGTTAAAGATATGACAAAGACACAGGCATGGCTGTGTGGTAAGAAGCTTGCTTACCAACCACATGGTTCCAGGTTCAGTCCCACTGCGTAGCACTTTGGGTAAGCCTTGTGAGTGGATTTTGTAGACGGAAATTGAAAGAAGCCTATCGTAGCTGGCAGAAACGTTAGCACGCCGAGCGAAATGCTTAGCAGTATTTCATCTGTCTTTACGTTCTGAGTTCAAATTCCGCCGAGGTCGACTTTGCCTTTCATCCTTTCGGGGTCGATAAATTAAGTACCAGTTACGCACTGGGGTCGATGTAATCGACTTAATCCCTTTGTCTGTTCTTCTTTGTCCCCTCTATGTTTAGCCTCTTGTGGGCAATAAAGAAATATATATATATGTATATATATTTATGTATGTCTGTGTTTGTCCACCTCCTATAGCTTGACAACCGATGTTGATGCGTTTATGTCCCTGTAACTTTTGCAAAAGAGACCGATAGAATAAGTACTAGGCTTACATAGAATAAGTCCTGAGTTTGATTTCTTTGACTAAAACCCTTTAAGGCAGTGCTCCAGCATGACCACTGTCAAATGACTGAAAGAATAAAAGAATTTATATGGTTGTGTGGTAAGAAGCTTGCTTCCTAACCACATGGTTCCAGGTTCAGTCCCACTGCATGGCACCGTGGGCAAGTGTCTTTTACTATATCCTTGGGCCTACCAAAGCTTTGTGAGTGGGTCTGCGAGATGGAAACTGAAAGAAGCCTATCAGATATCTATATATATAAAACTCAACTTGTGTGTCTGTGTGTTTAACTTCCCGGCACATCTCCTCCTAGCCAACAAATCATAGACCCACCAAAAGTGGGTCACTTAGAGTTTAGGCGAATGAAAATTGAACTGCGCTATTTCTGTTTCGAAATTCATCTCGCAAGTGCAAAAATTGATAATGTGTTTGTTTAGGCCTTATCCCATGCATTGAATAGTCAGCTGTTTGACGTGAACTGTGTTCACCATGCGTGCAAGCATGCGTAAATTGTATGAAAAATAAAAAATTAAGATATAAAAACACGAATCGTCGTAAACATTGTAGAAATTCGTCAAAGAAATTACTTTTCAGGATGTAGCCTGGAGGGTTTTTTCGTATTAATATATATATATATATCATCATATATATATGTATGTATATATATATATATATATACATATATACATATATACATATATATATATATGAGAGTATGATAGAAGGACGCTAACTCTTCCTTCCCTAGAAGAAAAAATTCAAATCGGACCTTGTTAACACCAAAAATTATTTACATCAAAAAGGTGCCTTTTTTCTATGAAAATCCCTATTTTTTACGATCTTTTGCCTGCTGTGTCGCCATTTTTCGGTGTATTTCACCTACACACTGCCAAATTTTTACTTTTCAAAAATTCCAATTCTAAAGGGTCTAAACAAACCACAACGCTGGGCGATACTGATAGTATATATATATATATATATATATACGTCTATGGGTGTGTCTGCATTTGTCCCCCCCATCACCACTTGACAACTGGTGTTAGTGTGTTTACACACCCCTAACTTTGCAGTTCAGCAAAAAAAACATAGAATAAGTGAATGAGTACCAGGCTTAAAAAATAAGTTCTGGGGTCAATTCATTTCACTAAAAATTCATGGCCCCAGTCTAAAAAGAGAAAAGATACAAAATAATAGGATTTTGCCCCAAAATAAACAGAATTCTTTTCATCCCTAGGCACAAGGCCTGAAATTTTGGGGGAGGAGGCTAGTCAATTACATCAACCCCAGTGTTCAACTGGTACTTTATTTATCGACCCCAAAAGGATGAAAGGCAAAGTCGACCTCAGCGGAATTTGCACTCAGAACACAAAGGCAGATGAAATACCGCTAAGCATTTCGCCAGCAAGCTAACATTTCTGCTAGCTCACTGCCTTCGCAAAATAAATAGAATTATAAGGAGACTGTCATCATTATCATCATCATTTAATGTCTGTTTTCTATGTTGGCATGGGTTGGACGGCTTGACAGGTGTTGGTCAGCTGGGGAGCTGTGGAGACACCAGCTGTCTGCTTTGGCATAATTTCTATGGCCAAATGCCCTTTCTAATGCCAAACACTTTATGCTCTGGGTGCATTTTTTGTGACACTGACACAGGTGAATAATTTATAAGATCTGTCTCTGAAAGACTAAACCTTTTGTTACCATATTTCTGTTGAAATTTACTGATTTTGTTTCAATGAATTATAAAAATAATGCCACAATTAATTTTGAAGAATTTATATACAGTAACCCCTCACTTTACAAGGAGCCACTTTACAAGACCCTGGGTTTACAAGTTTTATTTTATAATAAATCTAAAAAGGTTAAACAGCCATTTTATGTGTGTGACAACATCACAACATGTGGCAACACTGGTTCTGACATATCTACACAGTGAGAGAGCAAAATGACGGCATAAAATGTCATTTCTGCTTTACAAGTTTTGCTTTATGAGTGATCATCAGGAAGAGATTAACTTCTATATTGAAGCATTACTGTATGTGGTTTGTGTGTGTTGAACATGATGAAGAACTAAAAATTTATTATGTAAACCAGGTTTGTGTAAGAGTGTATAATGATATAATGGAAAATATTATATATACTGGTTTGTGTAAGAATGTATAGCATTATAAGAATGTAAATATATAATATATACTTACCTCGTTGAGGTAATGCTGTTCGATCCTTGTATCTTGAGAATCTCTTGGTTGGAGACTCTAGAGTTAAGAAACAAACCTTGTTTTATAAGATAAATAGGTCTTGTTTAAATGACACAACACACACACACACACACAGAGTCTCCCACAACTACATACATGCATCCATACAAACATACATACATGATGATAACTGCAAACCCATGTTCAAGTATTGCCATCGTCTGATTGAAAGTCCCACCCAGGCAAAGGCCACAACCCTCTCTCTTTTTACTCTTTTACTTGTTTCAGTCATTTGACTGCGGCCATGCTGGAGCACTGCCTTAAGTCAAGCATATCGACCCCAGGACTTATTCTTTGTAGGCCTAGCACTTATTCTATCGGCCTCTTTTGCCGAACCGCTAAGTTACGGGGACGTAAACACACCAGCATCGGTTGTCAAGTGACGTTGAGAAGAGAAACACAGACACACACATATACATACCATACAGCCACTCCTGCACCTGTATGTATGTATCAGTCGCAACATCGCTGATAAGCAGTGCTGGTGGGTTTATGTCCCCGTAACTTAGCAGTTCGGCAAAACAGACCAATAGACTAAGTACTAGGCTTACAAGGAATAAGTCCTGGGGTTGATTTGCTCGACTAAAGGCAGTGCTCCAGCATGGCCGCAGTCAAATGACTGAAACAAGTAAAGGAGTAAAGAGTATACATGAGAGCTGCCTCCTCGTTATTGAGTATGGTCATAACGAGGCTTAACTGTTAATGGTGCTGTGATTGAACATAATTTTTTCGCCCAGCTAAAGATCTGCAATGTCTTGTACAGAATTGGCAGCTAAAACCTTTACCAGCAATAGCCAGCTGTAGTTGTAACTGGGCTTCATGTACCTTTGCATACATACATATCCAGCGAATTTATCTACAGATACAATTCATCTACACACAGACATACAACCACACACACACACACACATACATACGACCACACACGCACACATAGAAGCACACACATAAATTGTTGTAGTGGATCATCCCATAAATAATGTGGTTTTTTCAGTTGCATGAACTAAAAGTCAGAGAGGAATGGGATAAACTCCCTGCATCAACTTGCTATAAAAGCAGGTAGTAATTTTACCTTGTCCTTATTCTTAGTACAAGTCTTGAAGAGTGCAGTTTGATTTTAACAGTTATTTTTCAAAGCTATAATGAAAGTGACAAAGGAGCATATTTGGCATATTTTGCTTTTTGTGTTCAATAGAGGCAACAATGCAATGGAAAGTGTGAGGAATATTAATGCAGTATTTGGGGATCAGACAATAAGTGTAATCCAGTATCAACGGTGCTTCCGGAAATTCTGAGCTGGAATCTACAGACTAGAAGACAAGCCTCATCCTGAAAGATCAGTAGAGCTCTCTGAGCACATCTTGCAAACCCTGGTGAAACAAAATCCATTGTAAGTGTTGAGGAACTAGCAGAGAAGCCTGGATTTGGTCAGTCAATCATTCATCAACACCTTCATGCCATTGGAAAAGTCATCAAATTGGGTCAATGGGTTCCTCAAAAACTTTCCGAGTCTAATTGTGCACAGAGAGTGAATGTGTGCTCTTCTTTGCTGTCACATCTCACAAATGAGCCTTTTTTGTTCCACCCACCATATTCGCTGGACATTGCCCTATCTGGTTATTATTTATTCTGCAGTCTTCAAAATCATTTGGACAGAAAAATATTAATTCTATAGACGAGGTCAGAACAGTACTGGAGGAATATTTTTCATCACGGAGAAGTGAATTTTGGAAAAGGGGCCTTGTAGAAAATGAAGGAGAGTATATTTTAGACGAAAAAAGAACTTTGTTGATTTTTTTTTTCTTTCTCTGTACTTTTCTCTTTTTCCTTTCTGATGTCTGTATGCATGTATCTGCCAGTCTACCAAACTGGAACAAACACGTACAAAATATTTCAAAAGTAGTGAAGAATTCTCAAAGACATTTTGAAAAGAAGAGAAACGATTAAAAACCCTTACTCAGTAATTTTTTGGAAATCTCTGTCATTTCATCTTTTAAATAATCATCTGGAACAATCAGACCATTTTCTTTGAGTAACCTGGAATTAACATATGACCGGTAGCAGGAAAATCCTGAAAAGATACAGGAAATGAGATTTAATTACTAAACAAACAAAAAAATTTAATCATTGTCTTTTTAACATTCACCTTTCTGTGCTTAAGACTGAATTTGTTGAGGTAGATCATCTACGTGGAGGTACATAGCCTAGTAGTTAGAGCAGCGGATTTGCGGTTGAGGGATCGCGGGTTCAAATCTCAGACCAAACGATGTGTGTATTTATGAGCGAAACCCCTAAGCTCCATGCGGTTCTGGCAGAAGATAATAGTGAACTTCTGCTGACTCTTTCGCCACAACTTTCTCTCACTCTTTCCTTCTCCACTTGCAGCTCACCTGCGATGGACCGGCGACCGGTCCAGGTAGGGAACCTAAACGCGAAGGAAACCAGCCTTTAAGAGCCAGGCATGGCTCGAGAAGGAACAAACAACAGATTATCTACAGCTGGGTACCCTTTCTGGCACTAAATCCAAGCAAGGTAATATTTCCCCATGGCCAGTTGGATTTTTCACTGAAAACTGGAAATGAAAAATTCAGCCTGAATGGCAGCAACACCTGTTTTTAATCTATTGCCCAATATCAAGGTAAGGATGCAGTCACACACACATCATTTAAAGTCCATTTCCCATGCTGGCATGGGTTGGACAGTGTGACCTGAGCTGGCAAGTTGGGTGGTGGGGCTGCACCAGACTCCTGTCTGATCTGGAATGGTTTCTACAGCTGGATGCTCTTCCAAACACCAACCACTTTACACTGTGTGCTGGGTGCTTTTACGTGACACCACACAGGCATTTTTTTGTGGCACGACACTGGCATATTTACATGACACTGCACAAGTTTGGCCCAACATGGTACCACTATGAGTGCCTTACACCACCTTCAGGATTGGTTATAACACTTCCGCTGCAGGGTACGGTCTTCTTGTGTACAGCCAAACACCAATACACACACATATATTTATGATGGGCTTTGACACAGTTTCTTATTTCTTTACTACCCACAAGGGGCTAAACACAGAGGGGACCAACAAGGATAGACAAAGTCATTAAGTCAATTACATTGACCCCAGTTAGTAACTGGCACTTAATTTATCGACCCCGAAAGGATGAAAGGCAAAGTGACCTCGGCAGAATTTGAACTCAGAAAGTAACGGCAGACGAAATACTGCTAAGCATTTCACCCAGCGTGCTAACGTTTCTGCCAGTGAGCCATCTTATAGCTTTAGGGCTTCTACACAGTTTCTATCTATGAAATTCATTCACGAGGCATCTGTTGACCCGGGATGATAGTTGATGACTCTTTCCCCAAGGTGCCATGCAGTGGGACTGAACTCAATATCACATGGTTAGGAAGCAAGATTCTTAACCACATGTCCTCTACTGTACCTATCCTCATTGGCTTTACTTCCATTATCCATGCTGACATGGGTTAGAAGGATCATTCCAGTCCAACTCATCTCAAGCTGGAGGCTGCTACTTCTGTAGACAGACACTTATGTGTCATTTGGCAAAGCTGCCACTGCTCAATGCCCTTCCACTTTCCAGTAACCCTATGGAGTGTATTGGAGATGCTTCATTGTGGGCCCTTAAATGTTATTAGATATTATAAACAGCAATTCATTTGTATCACACTCCTGTTGATAACATCTCTTAATTCCTACCCCTCCCTCTCCCTCTCGCACCCACTCTCTCTCCTTCTCCCTCTCCGCCCCACTCTTTCTCTCTCTACAAAATCTTTCTTTAACTGTTGGTACAGCCTTGCTGAAGACTATGTCTTTGGAATCCCTCGTCCCCATTCCTAACTATAAAAATATTGTTGTCATGCAATGGGGGGGGGGAAAACACAGACAGAAAGACACACACACACACACAGGCCAGGCTTCTTTCAGTTTCCCTCTACCAAATCCACTCACAAGGCTATGGTCAGTTCGAGGCTGTAGTAGAAGACACTTGCCCAAGATGACATGCAATGGGACTGAACCTGGAACCATGTGGTTGGGAAGCAAGCACCCAATGTAACCCATAATAATAATAATAATAATAATAATAATAATATTGTCAGAGATCATGAAGGAAAAAAATGCTTTCTAATTGATGTATCAATACCGGAAGATGACGTGTCTCTAAAAGAAATGGAGAAACTCTCAAAATACAAAGACCTGGAAATAGAGGTAACCAGAATGTGGAATCTAAAAACAGAAACAATTCCTATCATAGTAGGAGCATTAGGCATGATAAAAAAATATTCAGACAAATACATAACAAAAACACCAGGACTTACAAACACATATAACATACAGAAAATTGCACTACTAGGCACTGCACACATCCTACGCAGAACACTTTCCATACAATAACCATCAGAGCAACACAACAAATCACAGCACATACCCAAGGCACACAGAGCTGCGCTCGGTAGTGAAGTGAAAGCACGCTATAAAAATAAAACTACTGAATAATAATAATAATAATAACAATAATATTAATAATTCTGCTCAATACCACAGATTTGCTTGTCAGTTGTTTGACCTTAACCAGTTGATCATGTCCCTTAGTGGCTGACGATATGTGCATCTCTGATCACGAGCAGAAGTAGTGGGGGAGCATCATAGCCATGTGTTGAGAGGGATTCTTTGGGGTTTGAATAATTCACCTCTGGAAACATGGGTGGTTCTTTCAACATCCTTAAACAACCCTTATTCAGGGACCTTTTGAGCGGGATGGGCTACTCAACCTGAAGAAAATTCTAACTGGGCCCCACCTGCAAGGTCATGTGCTGCTTATCTTGATATGAGATCACCATGTCGCGCACATATGGTTGTGATGCATGTGCCTAGTGTACCCTTATCAGACGGGTAGTCATGATGGGTATACTGGGCTTCGTATATTTTACCCCAGTGTCACTTTGATGGCATGCACTGCTCTCTCACTCAATAGTAGTAATAATAATAATAATATAATAATAATGGTTTCAAATTTTAGCACAAGGCCAGCAACTTCGGGGGAGGGGTAACTTGATTATATCAACCCCAATGTTCAACTGGTACTTATTTTATCAACCCCAGAAGGATGAAAGGTAAAGTTGGCCTCAGCAGAATTTGAACTCAGAATGTAAAGACACTAACCATTTTGTCTGGTGTGCTAATGGTTCTGCCACCTTGGTGCTCCAGTGTATGACAGGTAATGAAAGGTATTTCAAATGTGACCCTCCAGCCTTCTTTGTATACATCAAGGACTGGAAATATTTTATTGTTATATATCTGCTCGATCAGGGCAGACCTTGGGCTGAACAACAACAACAACAACTGTTTGTTATTTTCTTACCTTTGGGAATATCCAGGGTCTCGTGCCCTCCAAAACTTTTAAAGGTGTTTAACATCCTTTCATCTGCTGAGACTACCCGAGCTTGAACCTGCATCAGATGGCGTTCCAGCATCGAGATCTGGGACAGTCTCTTCTCTCTCTCTTTACAAACCTTCCAAGGATGGTGGTGGTGGTGGTGGTGGTGGGGAGGAGAAAAGGGGGAAGAAAAGGAAACAGAAATAAAACAATAAAAAAGCAGATAAAGACAATAAGTTATTGTATGTGTGTATATATACACAGAGATAGGCGTAGGAGTGGCTGTGTGGTAAGTAGCTTGCTTACCAACCACATGGTTCCAGGTTCATTCCCACTGTGTGGCACATTGGGCAAGTGTCTTCTACTATAGCCTCGGGCCAACTAAAGCCTTGTGAGTGGATTTGGTAGACGGAAACTGAAAGAAGCCCGTCGTATATATGTATATGTATATATATATATGTGAGTTTGTGTGTGTGTGTTTGTCACCCCAACATCGCTTGACAACCGATGCTGGTGTGTTTACGTCCCTGTAACTTAGCGGTTCGGCAAAAGAGACTGATAGAATAAGTACTAAGCTTACAAAGAATAAGTCCTGGGGTCGATTTACTTGACTAAAGGCGGTACTCCAGCATGGCCACAGTCAAATGACTGAAACAAGTAAAAGGATAAAAGAAAGAAATACATTTGTGTGTGTGTGTGTGTGTGTGTGTGTGTGTGTGTGTGCTGTGAGATGACATTCTTGATGGTGGTAGTAACAGTGGTTTGGTGATGATTATAGAGGTTAGTGATGGTGCATGGCTCACTGGTTAGAGGCATTTGGATCACAATCATAAGGTCATAAGTTCAATTCCTGGCAACATATTGTGTCCTTGAGCAAGACACTTTATTCCACATTGCTCCAGTCCACTCAGCTGGCAAAAGTGAGTTGTACCTGTGATAGTAGTTGTTGTGGTTATAGTAGTAGTAGAAGTAGTTGTGGTAGTAGTAGTAGTAGTAGTTGTGGCTGTGGTGGTGGTAGTAGTAGTATTAACAATAGTAGTTGTTGTGGTTGTGGTGGTGGTGGTGTTAGTAGTAGTAGTAGTAGTAGCAGTTGTGGTTGTGGTGGTGTTAGTAGTAGTATTAGCAATAGTAGTTGTTGTGGTTGTGGTAGTTTTAGTAGTAGTAGTAGAAGTAGTTGTGGTAGTAGTAGTAGTAGTAGTGGTAGTAGTAGTAGTGGTTGTGGTAGTGGTAGTAGTAGTAGTAGCAATAGTAGTTGTTGTAGTTGTGGTGGTGTTAGTAGTAGTAGTAGTAGTAGTAGTAGCAGTTGTGGTTGTGGTGGTGTTAATAGTAGTAGTAGCAGTAGCAGTTGTTGTGGTGGTGGTGTTAGTAGTAGTAGTAGTAGTAGTAGTAGCAGCAGTAGCAGTTGTTGTGGTTATGGTGGTGGTGTTAGTAGTAGTACCATAATACAAAGTAAAAAAGAAACAAAAACAATTTGCCAAAAGTGAGGGCTGCCAACCACGCCATCTCCCACACTCAACATACCTGGTTCAACCATTCTACATATCTCTCATGGTGGGGGTCCTTGCTGCCCTTTGAGGTGATGAGATTCTCCACCGTTGTCATGCACAGTTTGTCTTGGGAAAGGATGTCCCTCAATGCCGACGTCAGCACATGGTTTATGTCTTGACACTTAACAGGGGCCGGTCGTTGCAACAGCATGGTGTTTTCAGACCCTGTGCAACACGGGTCTTTGTTTGTTTTATTGCACCTTCAAATAGAAATCCACATGGCAAAAATCAAGAGCAAAAGAAAAGCCTTGCACCCGGTGGCATTATGTATTACGTGTTGCATACAATGTATTCCCCATCATCCAATCCTCTCCCAATCAGAGATGGCCATATCACAGAAGCAATGAATGCTTAGTACCAAGTGGGCCAGTTTTGATAAATAACCACTTCTCCTGTCTGCCTACATCATCATCATCATCATTGTCATCTTCCTCATCGTCATTTAGCATCCGTTTTTCATGCTGTCACGGCTTAGATGGTTTCTATGACTTGATGCCCTTCCTAATGTCAACCACTCCAAAAGTGAACTGGGTGTCTATTATGTGCCTCCAGCACAGGTACCTTTAATATGTCACTGGCACAGGAGCCTTTAATGTGCCACCAGCATAGGTGCCTTTAATGTGTCAGCAGCACAGGTGCCTTTAATGTGTCACTGGCATGGATGCCTTTAACATGTCACCAGCATGGGGGCTTTTAACACAGGAGTCGGCAAACCAGGGTAAATCACCCTAAGTGGGGTAAAATTGAAATTTTGGGGGTTAATGAGACCTCATTAGACATAAGTAAAATCATATAAAAAATGCGTTCCTTGTTACGACAGAAATCTTTCTTCTGGCTTTGAGGAGGCAATCAAAGAGTTGCTGCCTTTTGCAACAACCTGCCTTTGCAAACAAGGATTTTTCACTCTAATGAACATAAAAACAAGCAGGGTAATCGATTGAACCCTGAAGACTTTATCCAAATTGCTCTGGCATCAAAATGCCCCAATTTTAATGTAATTGTAACAAAAATGAAACGATATCATTTCTCAAAGCTTGAAGTGAAAAAGTTTCTAGAAAGATCCTTTATTTCCTAATGAGAATATTAATTCATATTTATTACATTTGTTTTATACTTTTTATATTTGTAATTGTATTCATAGTTGTAGGAGTGGCTGTGTGGTAAGTAGCTTGCTTACGAACCACATGGTTCTGGGTTCAGTCCCACTGCATGGCACCTTGGGAAAGTGTCTTCTAATATAGCCTTGGGCTGACCAAAACCTTGTAAGTGGATTTGGTAGACAGAAACTGAAAGAAGTATGTGTGTGTAAATCTGTGTCTGTTGTTTATGGCAAGGTTGTTTATGGAAGACCAGCAGTCGCCCATGCATACCGGCCTCCCCTCTCCACACCACCAGTGTTATCCAAGGGAAAGACAAAGGCCAATACAGCTTGGCACCTGTGATGTCACAACTCATTTCTACAGCTGAGTGGACTGGAGCAAAGTGAAATAAAGTGTCTTGCTCAAGAACACAACACGCAGCCCGGTCCAGGATTCGAACTCACAACCTCACGATTATAAGCTCGATGCTCTAACCACTGAGCCATGTGCCTTCACAATCAAGGGAGTAACGTCAGTGTAAATAAATATATTTTGGGGTAAAAGGGTTAAAAAAATTGTCTGACTCCCTGCTTTAACATATTGCCAGCATGGGTGCCTTTAACATGTCACCAGCACAGGTGCCACTAATGTGTTACCATCACAGGTGCCTCTCATGTGTCACTGACACAGGTGCCTTTAACGTATCACTAGCATGGGTACCTTTAATATGTCACTGGCATGGGTGCTTTTAACGTGTCGCCAGCACAGGTACCTTGAACGTGTCACCAGATCAAGTGCCTTTAATGTGTCACCAGCACAGGTGCTACTAATGTGTTGCTGGCACAGGTGCCATTGACATGTCACTGGCAAAGGTACCTTTAATGTGTCACCAGCATGAAGATGGTGATACAGCATGTACACACTTGTCACTGATTTATATTGTAACAGGAGGGCTTTTTTTAATGTTGGAACATAATTTATTTGTTACATTAATAGTAAAAATGTTCAAACAATACAATATATGGAAACATTAAGATGGAACAGTGTAATATGACATGTAGGGAAAGTTTCTTATTTCTTTAGTACCCACAAGGGGCTACACACAGAAGGGACAAACAGATTAAGTCAATTATATCGACCCCAGTGCGTAACTGGTACTTATTTAATCGACCCCGAAAGAATGAAAGGCAAAGTCGACCTCAGTGGAATTTGAACTCAGAACATAGCGGCAGTCGAAATACTGCTAAGCTTTTCACCTGGTGTGCTAACGATTCTGTGAAACAGTGTAATACAACATGTAGGGAAAGTAAATATTCAGGTTCTGTGGCCTGTCTTCTCCTTTGATAATCCTTGATTGAATATACAACAGAAAACAGATATCAGGAGAAGGTAACATGCTCAAACTATGACCGAACTGTGGCTTGAGATTTGTATGTGGCAAAAGGCAGGATGAAATCCAGTGCTATGATATTAAAAGTGCAAGACTGAAAGCATTGTACAGAGAGGCAAAACAAACAAAATAACAAAAAAAACATGGTTTACATACATAGTAGAGTCTTGGACTAGTTCTGACATGGTTTAAATCTGTCTCATTGAGGGGAAATGAAGTGTAACTGTGATACACCCACGAGAAAACCTGTAACAAATCCAATATTATTGGTCACTGTATATACATATATATATATGTATGTATAGATAGATATAAATATAAATATAAGTATATATGTATATAATAATATAAATAATAAATAAATAAATACATATATGTATATATACATGCATATATGGGTACAGGACATCAAAAAACGTTGAACAGAATGAGAAACAGAAACATAGGGACAAAAACATAGAAACAAACTTTTTCTCAAACAATGAAAAAACAAAAAACGAGACATGCCACATAAAGAATATTCCTCTTTTTCAGTTGTCCTTGTTTCATCTACTCCATGTTTCAGAGGCAAGGACAATACATGACTTTGTTTAATCAGTCCTTCCCACAAAGCAAATTAAATGAAATTTGGGATTTTTGCGGAAGGTGAAAGTGGTAACAAGAACAGGACAGTGATATGCATGTATATGTGTATGCATATATGTGAGTATGTGTGCGCGTGTGTTTCATTGCATAATGGCTACCTCTGATGAGTACAGAGTTACATAATCAGACTGTTACCTAACACTCTGTTGAACTCTTAATGCAAAACCAATTGGTAAGCTCAGCCGTAATGGATATATAATACTGTACACTTCAATTAATACATATTCAACTACCATCCATGCAACATCTATATTCCTCCATGTGCCTGTCAAATCCTATGTGCCTGCTATAAGGCTTTACTTCCACACACACCAGCTTAAATCAATTTGTCCTTAGTCGAAAGTCACCCATTGTTAATATCCAGTTATTTGTATTTGTGAACCATTTCCCCCTTTTTTTCTGTCCTTGTTTTCATATACATTCGCTGCTTTCTTCCAAGGAATCTAGTGCTCTTAGCTTAGTTTTTCCTTGGGGCAGGCCAGATTAGAGCAATCTCGAGTATAACCAGCAGAAATTGCAAAGATAATCTGGAACTCGACTGAGAAAAGAAAACTCCGAATGACCCGTCCTTGATCCTTGTTTTCTTTGTATTGTCTGTCTGGATGTTTTGCGTTCTTATCCCATTTTTGTATTATATATATATATATATATATATATAATATATATATATATATATAATAAGTATGCATATATATATATATTTACAGAGGTGCAGGAGTGGCTGTGTGGTAAGTAACTTGTTTACCAACCACATGGTTCCGGGTTCAGTCCCACTGCATGGCACCTTGGGCAAGTGTCTTCTACTATGGCCTCGGGCCGACCAAAGCCTTGTGAGTGGATTTGGTAGATGGAAACTGAAAGAAGCCCGTCGTATATATGTATATATATGCGTGTGTGTGTTTGTGTATCTGTGTTTGTCCCCCTAGCATTGCTTGACAACCGATGCTGGTGTGTTTATATCCCCGTAACTTAGCAGTTCGGCAACAGAGACCGATGGAATAAGTACTGGGCTTACAAAAGAATAAGTCCCGGGGTCAAGTTGCTCAATTAAAGACAGCGCTCCAGCATGGCCGCAGTCAAAAGACTGAAACGAGTAAAAGAGAGAGAGTAAAGAGAGAATATATTGCCATCATCATCTTTTGATATGTCTGTCTATCTGACTGCCAAAGCCAAATCAGTTTACCTGTAAACATTACATACACCTGGTTGGACACCGAAGGTAGCAACATTTTGGCCACATTATCAGGGTCAAGAAACTCTGCAGGTCCAGTTTGACAGATAATGGGCAAACGTGCAACGAAAATGAAGACAAAGAAACAACATCAAAGCCTGAGTGGAGAATCTCATGACAGAGTGTTTGACAACAGCACGAAACCACATTTTGTGGTGAAAATATTGACAGCTTCTGAGGCCTCGGAAAGGACCTTGACAGAATGAACAGCTGTAACACAAGGTAAGCGTGTGCCGATGAATAAACGGTTGTACTGAAGGCCCTGACCTTCAACCATGAATGGAAATATTCATTCATTTACCCATGTCTCCATTTAAATCAGGGATTCTCAACTAGGGTCCGTATGGCCCTTGGCGAGTCCACATAAGATTTTCTTGTTAAAGTACGTGGTAAATACATTGGTTACACTTTTTAATACAATTCCTAATATTTAATTATAAAAATACAGTTGGATGGGTTTTTTTTTAGATACCGAGCAAACGGTTGAGAACCACTGACCTAAAATGGCTGAGAATCACTGATCTAAATCTATCGATCTATCTGTTTGTCTGTGTAAGTGTGTGTCTGTCTATCTATCTATCTATCTATCTATCTATCTATCTATCTATCTATCTATCTATCTATCTATATCTATCTATCTATCTGTCTGTCTATCTATCTATCTATCTATCTATCTATCTATCTGTCTGTCTGTCTGTCTGTCTATCTATATATCTATCTATCTATCTATCTATCTATCTATCTATCTATCTATCTATCTATATATCTATCTATCTATCTATCTATCTATCTATCTATCTACGTACCCATCTAATTAATTCTTTGCTTATTTTTATGGGTCAATCCATGGATTCATCCATCCGTCTCTCTCTCGTTCTCCCTCTCTCTCCATCCGTCTAATCATTCCACATGTAAACATACGTATATCTGCGGTTGGGGAGATAAAAACAACAAAATATACTTAACTCAATGGAATGATGTGAGAAAAAAATGGAAAAGTCCAAGCTAGAAATCGAAGGAATCGTCAGAAAGAAAGCAACGGGTGTTTACGTTCGTGTGAATATGAAAGCAATAAAAGATGATGTTAAGAAATATAAACATAAATAAAGATGTAAATAAATAAATAAAACAAATTAAAAGTGCGGTTGTTTACATGCGTTACTAAGCGACGACGTAGCTTTGTTAACCTCACACATGCTGGACTTGAAGAGTTCCACTTCCGTCTCTTCCCAGACTTTGCGACTTGGTTACCATAGAATCGGTAAATATTTGCATTCTGTGTGGTGTGACAGCTTTTGGAAGGTCGGTCGGCGGGTATTCTGCGACGGAATGTCTTGGAGAATACCTAAGGACCAAATAATGAAAGTAAATGTGTGAATTCCAATTAGGAAGACATTAATTAATGCTGTATTTTACCTGAAAACAAAGATTTGCGATTATCTTAAAGGTGAAAATAGAAGCAAATTATAAACATAAACGTAATTTGTTTTGTAATGTTTAAACATCCATTTGTTTATACTTTATAAAACTTACACTTATAATTATAAAACTTGTATTTATAAAACATTTCGAGAAATATAAAGTAAAAGACGAACGTAAGCTTTAGGGTTTAATTACTCAGGTATGTTTCGCACCTGACTTTCAGGAAAATAATAATTATTTGTTTTTTTAATGCAATGTTCCATAGAAACCTTGAAGTTGCTATCAATTACGAGGCATTCCTTCGTTGTAACTCGATAAAATCAGAACATTTCACTTCGGGTATTTATTTCCGTGGGTTGTGGAATAATAGATATAACGGAATTATGCCAGAAATGTCTCGTTTTATACTTGAAGAAAAAAAAAAGCCTTGCATATTTGTTCTCACCTGTTTCAGGTGTGTCTGTAAAATCCGCAAATTTCCAAGCAGAAAACAGAATCGAACTGTCATTTGCTTCCATGGAAATATACCCGAAGTGAAGTGTTTTGATTTTGTCGAGTTATATCGAAAGAATGCCGAATTACGATTATACCGGAATTTCGGGAGTGGGGAGAGGATTATCGGATAATTCACACGGGTCGAATGTGTTTCTTCGTAACTTTCAGAAAAATTTACGCTTTTTTAATGAAACTTTCTACAAATATTTTTCGGGTGTTGCACCATCAGATTATGATCATATTGGAATTTAATGTAAAAAAAAAAAAGAAATTGCTGGGTGCACACACATACACGCGGGTATATATCGCGTATTTATGTCTACAAAATGGAACTTGAAATTATGAAGAAATTGATATGGTGTGTGTTCGCCAACCTCTCTCTCTCTCTCCGTTAGATTCCTGTATAATCGTTATCTACACCATCTGACAAAGTTGGGTACGGGAACATGCACGTTTAGGTATGCCTAAATTTGTAGGGTCTCTTCACGGTTATAACGACCTCCAGTACAAATCATAAGGGACCACCACCACATAGAAACAATATTCTATATCCTCCTAATTTACAAATAAATAGAATTGCGTTTGTTATCTTTATCTGGGTCTGACTTCATTTTCTCTCATGTCTTCGTTCGTCTGACAAATAAATAATCATTTTTATATTAGTGGTTATTAAAGTTAATTAAACGGTTAATATAAAGACCTTCAACCGGGAACAAAGAAAAAACATTAATCAGCCTGGTGGGTGATAACAAGTGCGTGGAAAACGAATATGAAAAAAAATGCGCGCTGACGACCGGGGGGTGGGGAGGACTTTGGGAAAATTCACAAGATCCGATTTTTCCGTCATAACTTCGGGTAAAATGGATTTTCTTACGGAATCCCACGTTTTTGGTTATGGAGGATCCGATTCTGAAAAAAAAAATTTTCAAAAATCGCAATTTAAAAATTTCAATTCCCCTCTACCCGTCTTATTTTTTCACTTTTTCCGGTTTTTTTTTTTTTGAGAAATACGTTGAAAAGTACGAAGATTACTATTCTGAAAAAAGTTTGTAAAATTTCAATTTTTCAACAAGGATAAAAAATATATATTTACATAGGTGCAGGAGTGGCTGTGTGGTAAGTAGCTTGCTTACCAACCGCATGGTCCCGGGTTCAGTCCCACTATGTGGCACCTTTGGCACCTATGTGGCACCTCAAGTCTTCTATTATAGCCTCGAGCTGACCAAAGTATTGTGAATGGATTTGGTAGACGGAAACTGAAAGAAGCCTGTTGTATGTATGTATGTGTGTACATGTTTGTGTGGCTGTTTTTGTGTCCCCCCCCCCCAACATCGCCTGACAACCGATGCTGGCGTGTTTACGTCCCCATCACCTAGCGGTTCGGCAAGAGCGACTGATAGAATAAGTACTAGGCTTACAAAGAATAAGTCCTGGGGTCGATTTGCTCCAGCATGGTCACAGTCAAAATGACTGAAACAAGTAAAAGAATATACACTCAGGCCTTCTAGCAGGCTAGAAATAACAGCCAAATCTCACAAAACTGCGATAACATAATTTTGAAAATGCGATTTTTGAAAAAATTTTTTTTTCAGAATCAGATCCTCCATAACCAAAAACGTAAAAAAAAAATCAATATATATATCCATTTTAGCTGATTTTTTTTTTTGTTCCTGGGTGAGGATCTTTTTATTGACCAATTAAACTTGGTTAATTACAGTTTTATAGTTTATAAATATTACAGGCATTTCCCCCACACAAACACATACACTAACTAAACATAGACACACATAGAGGTATACGCATGCGCAAATGAAGCCACATACAATCGGAATACAAAATACAAAATGGCTGACCGTTAGTAAGGAGAGACACACAAATAAGAAAGAAGAAAGCAAAGGACCACTGATGCGGTCACAGGAGTGTGACGAAAGAACTCTGGACGAAATAAGATTAAGATTAATGTAAAACATTCCAGTTTAGCCGAAATAAGATTAAGATTAATGTAAAAAATAAATAACGCTGAAGCAAAGTAACACCAAATATATAGTGCGTGTGTTTTTATTGGCTAAACTGGCAAAATGACCATCCCCAAATACAACAATATCTGTTTCAACACACGATTTCACATCAAAAATCTTGCAAAACAAATATATATATGTATGTATATAGTTCAAATTTACAGCAAAGCAAAAGATGAAGACAGGTGAAGGAACAGCAAGCAGGTGTATTAGTTTGATGCTCAGGAAGAATAGAAATGTCTTTTATGTTTTGAGCCTATGCTCTTTGACAGAAAAGATTGAGAGGTAAAAACATGGAGAAAGAAAAAAATGTGTAAGGATTAATGGTTCAACATGATATTCAAGGTCTGATAAATAAGTTTTAACGTTGTAGCTCACTTCCACTGTTTACAACAACGGTTGGAAGGAAGGTGTGTAGCATGTGATTATTGCATTGAATATGACAGAGAACATTGTCATGGCAATACCTGCTGAGAGGCTTACGCAAAGTTGCAGAAAGTGCATGGAGAGGAGTGTATGAGCTGCACACAAGTGTACGAGTGATTGAGATGTTTCCAAGATAGCTGAAAAAAAGTTGATATTGATGAACGTTTTGGGAGACACACAACCTGCAGAACTGAGAAAAACATCGCAGATGTGTGTGGCTGTGAGGGGAAATTGTCAAATCACCGTCCATGAATTATCAGAGGATGTGCCGATTAGTTAAGGTTCAGTTCAGTCCATTATCACTGAAGATTTGGGTATGAGACACATATCTGCCAAGTTTGTACCAAAACTGCTTTCAGCTGACCAAAAAGACACTCGGGTTTCAGTTGCAAAAGATCTCCTTGAATGTGCCGAGAACGATGAAAACTTTACGTAGGCCTCTGAGCAGGTATCACAAAGCTTTTGGCAAAATTTGATGCAGATTCTCTGCTAAACTTTCTGTCATGGTCAATGCCATGATCACATGCTACACACGTTCCTTCCAAGCACTGCTATAAACAGTGGATGTGAGCTAGAATGTTAAAACTTAATGCACATACACAGCAGAGTTCAAGGTCATTCTGTGCCATGCGGCTTCACTCTTCGTGGTTTAGCTTTGTTACTATGGCAACAGTCCGGATACATATTGATCAGACCATGTATGTATATATATAGGTTTGATAAGTGCTAACACAAAAAACTCTCAGCTCTTGAGTCACTCTGTTACATCTACCAAATATTGCACTGTTGTACTCAAGAAGACCTGTCTACCACAGAAGAATTAATACTGGTGCTGGTGCCACCTAAAAGGTACCCAGTATCCTCAGTGGAATGGTTGGTCTGGCCCCTGGCCTTACCATCTCTGATCAAACTGTCCAACCCATGCCAGCATGGAAAGCAGATGTTAGATGATGATATATATATATAGACATGTGGGGTTTTTTTTTCTTTTTGGTTATTTTCTCAAATTTAGACTTTTCTTCGTTTCTTCTTGTTGCCTCCTCCTCCTCCTTTGTTTCTTTCGCTTCCTCTTATGCCTCTTCCTTCTCCTCCTCTTTCCTGCCCTCTTTTCATTTTCTTTTCTTACTCTTCTTCCTCTTGCCTTCTCTTCACCTCCTTCCTCTTCTTCTTCACCTACCCCTCTTCTCCCCCATTTCTTCTTCTCCTCCTCCTCCTCCCCATTCTTCTTCTTCTTTTTCTTCGTCTTCAGTTTTTTGGCTTTTGTTTACCTTTTCAGGTCTTGCCGGTCTTGTTGCCAAAGTGACTTTAAGAAGAGAGAAGAACTGCTGACCCTCACCCAAGACAACAACCAACCAGCCAATCCGTCACCCTACAGAAATGCAGTTGAATCAGTTACCCAAAGAATGTCTGCTAAAGATATTCCAATACCTGCCGTTAGTTGATGTTATCTTGGGAGTGAGGTCAACTTGTTCCGATTGGTACAAACTCAGTTTCAATGGAGTTCTTTGGAAAACAGTCAATCTCAACAATCGCAATATGGCGTCACGCATGAGCGATGGAAACTTTTTAAATCTACTTCGTTCTGTTTCAGACAGTGTTGAAGAGATTATTTTTGGTTACAGTCCAACCATTTCAGAAGTCAGCATCCTTCACGAAGAAATTCACTGCCCGAATTTAGTCAGCATTGACTTACGTAGAATTACCGTTGATGCCAGCGTTGTAGAGAAATTTCTCACGAAATATCCAAGAATGGAGAAGTTGTCCTTGGAACTAACTCTGGCAGATAATTGCACTCAATTTTTAGAATTTTTCCAGAACCAGGACTTCTCTTGTTTAAAAACCCTTTCTATTATATTTAAACTTGAGGAGGACTGTGATATAAATCTCCAAGAAGGCCAGGAATTTGAAGAGGTGCTCTCTAAGAATCCAACACTTTGCAACTTGAACTCATTGTTGGTTGATGCTATTGTTCCCTGTACATCTTTACAATGTTTTACAATCAGCTTCAGCTATTTATCAGGTGAAACCTTGTATAAAATTCTCTCTGCAACTAAGCAATTGACACACCTTAACATTGCTGGTTGTTGGTACGTAACCGGCAAAGCGTTAAATGCACTCACCCCTGACTGTGGGCTTGTTAATTTAAACATGGATGACACCAGTGTAACGGACGATGCCATTAAAGTAATGGCCGAGAGATGTCATCGACTGCGGTCTGTCTCATTGGAAAATTGTCTGTGCATAACAGATAAAGGGGTTAGCGTTTTGGCGCAAAACTGTCCCAGTATCACAGATTTCTCTCTCAACCACAGAATTTTTAATGAAAACACATTTGATGATTTAACCGGTGGATCAAACAAACAGTCAGTACGCCAAGATTTTGAGAAAATGAGTGTGAAGCCCTTTTTAAATGTCACTGATGTTAGTATCTTGTCTCTGGTCAACTATTGTCACAACTTGAGTAAACTTGGTCTTGCTGGTTGCATGGCCCTCACTGACCAGGCAGTCGAACAGATAGCCTGTTCTTGTCCTTATCTAACCCTGTTAAACCTATCTGCATGTATGCAGGTGTCTGATCGCTCTGTTGAGTCGGTCCTTCAGAAGTGTCAATTCCTGGAAATACTTTTCCTTAGAAACTGCATCAATGTTACCAAATTGACTTTCCCTGGTACCAAAACCAGAATTTATTCAAGCGAATGTGATGTCTCAAATGATGCTCAGAATGTGACCGATTCTTGTGATAACGTGACCAGAAGTTGTGAACCAGAGGTTGAAGCTGCTGAGAAAATACCTGACCAAAACAAAGCCGATTGCCAGTTGCATCAGCAATGTCTTCGAAAGCAGGATTTCAAATTGACCATTTTGAATCTGAACTTCTGCACACGGATTTCAGACACGTCACTCATGCAGATTGCCCACAACTGTCCATGGCTGCGCAAGTTATTCTTATGCAGTTGCATTCAGATCACAGACTCTGGCGTTGGAGCGATTGCAAAGATGTGTCCTCTACTCAATACTTTGGACATTAGTGGTTGGTCAGTTTGTCACGGGGAACACATGCAACTGACCGATAACAGCCTGATGGAACTCTCTGTCCATAGTCAGTACCTGTCATGTCTGGTTGTCGTTCGATGCATGAACATCACCGTAAAGGGAATTTGTGCTGTTCTCTCTAAGTGCAGCAAATTGCGCAAGGTTTGTATCAGCACTGGTGTGCACTTCAAAATTAGAAGCATTGCCCTGCACAGCAGTTTGCAGAAGATCGAAGCTTACACTTCCCTCAAGAATTACAAAGATTCAAACCAAGATAACTTTGTCGTTCTTGAATTGTACCCTTATAACAAGAGGTTACTTTAGATACCCCTGTTGATCGATATCTACCCCAATGTATGCTCCCAGCTGTAGCCACCTTCCCTACAAATCTTCAGATGTGGCTAGCACGTCCATTCAACCCATAGTGGTTTAGTATCAGTTGTACCTCACAGGGCTGTCTATATCTCCCAGAGCTTTCGAGAAAGTTTCACCACATCATGGAACTGCTATACCACCTCACCACATTTCTGTATACCTCAATCTGTAACCAACATTGAAGCACAACACCATGACAGTACCCCACCACTCAAACACACCACAGAGCTCCTTATTTCCTGTTTTCTCTGCCTGCAGAAGAATGCCCACCGACTTAAGACCGTTGCCTCTGTAGTATGAATTGATGTTATTGGACATATCATGTTCTATCAGCTGTACTCTTATATGCTGGCTTAGGGCATGCCGGAAGCAGGTATTAATTTTGGAGTTTTCTTTCTAGATTAATTGCTTTCACTGCAGCCAGGGAGCTCAGTCTACCCTTACAGAAATATATCAATCCCATTGATGGGACCCTTCCTGGTACCACCATTCAAGGTCTGAGTGGACCAGGGAGTAATGGTAACTCCATGCTCCCCACAACTCAAGAACTCCCAAACAGGAGCTTTACTCTTATACGCTGGCTTAGGACATGGAAAAAGGTATTAATTTTGGAGTTTTCCTTCAAGATTAATTGCTTTCACGGCAGCTAAGGAGCTCAGTCTACCCTTACAAAAATATATTCAACCTATAATAGATGGGGTGTTAACAGGTGCTACCTATCTGGGTTTGAACAAACCTGGGAGTAATGGTAACAAAGGAGTGACTCCATATTTCCCAGAACTCCAGACCTGAACCCTTATTCTTCCATGCCAGCTTAGGGCTTGTTGGAAGCAAGAATTAATTTTGGAGTTTTCCTTCCCTAGGCTGCTTTCACCACAGCTAAGGAGCGCAATCTAACCTCACAAAAATCTATTCAATGGGATCCTGACAGGTACCACCATTTCGGGTTTGAATGGAGCTGGGAGTAATGGTAATGAAGGGGTCACTTCATGCTCCCTACAACTCCAGAACTCATAAACAGGAGCCTCACCACCAGATATAGTTTAATGTCATACCCAGGACAAGCCTCTTTTACCCATGGGGGATCTATTTAGCCCCTAGGTGTGACCCCGACAGGTACTACCATTCTAGGTCTGAATGGATCTGGCCCTAATAGTAATTAAGGGGTGACTTTACACTCCCTAGGACTTTAGAATTCCCAAACTGGAACCTCCCCACCAGATGTAGTTTAACTTCATACCCAGAACAAGCCTCTTTTACCCCTTAGAAATCTATTTAATTCATAGATGGGACCCTGAAAGGCTCAGGGAGTACTGGTAATTAATCCCTTTGATATCAACCCACCCAAGTTCGCCCTTGCTTCTGTGATACAAACTTCCCATTTTAAGGGGATCTAAGTAAAAATCTCCCAAGAAGCTTCTATATTGATTTATGTCCCAATTATCAGCTTTGTAACGATGAAGATTTTTTTGTAAATTCTTAATTATTTTCAAAATTAATTGAAATAAAGAAGGTGTATTTCAAGAGGAACATGTTAACAAAAGGGTTAAGGGGTGAGTCCACTCCTACCCCCCAGATCTCCAAGAGCCTCCAAAACCAGATGTAGTTTAATGACATACCCTGGATAACACTCACCACTAATAAAATACAGAATTATCACACTACATCAGAAAATTCAATCATACCTCTGCAATACATCACAACACCACTGCACCATCACCATCACCTCTGCTGTACACCACCACACTGTTCCACTTCTACTCTCTTATCACCATACTACACAACCTTAGCACTACTACCCACTCTATGCTATCAAAACACCACTGTGCCTTACCATCCTTCTCTCTATACTAGTGTACTACACAACACTGTACCCGTATACCATACCCTGCCACTGCAAAATTATTCCATGGGAGACAAGAAGCCCATGCTAAATGTTCGTTCCTTCACCCCTACCCCTTCTGAAAGTTACACCCCTTCCTCCAATCAGTAGTTAAGAGGTTAAAGACCAGAGGTCAACTGTTTACCTTTGGTCCTTCCGCAATATGGAATGTTAGATTATACTTGGTGCTTGAGTTTAAATTCTGGCATTTCTCCAAGAAGGGATAAAATAATTATTAAAAAAAAATTTAAAAAAAGAAGTACAAAATAATAAACAGCCTGGTGTATAATTAATTGAACCTTTTTCAGCCATCAACTCCCTTTTTTTTTCACCTGACACATAACACTACAAAATCAAAACCTATGTGCCTTGCCTCAACAGCCCTTTCATACCAAAGCAATACCTTTGCCCCTATTCAAAATCTTGTACACCCAGTCATAAGAAATATACTTAATGCCATCCGAGTGGGCATAGATTAAGTGTGATATGATGGACTGTATACCCCTTAACTCCCTAACATACTGCTGGTGATACAATTGATTCTGCCCCTTTCAACCTTACAAAATTTAGCTTTTTGCCTATGCAAAATATGTATTATTATTCTTTTTAACTCAGGTTTTTGTTCAAACCCCTAGAGTCTTGCATGCGTAGCGAGCTTGATGCCTGCAGCCTACAGTACGATGCTATCAACTAATTAATAGTTTCCTTATTATTATTATTATTATTGTTGTTGTTGTTATTAAGGCGGCTAGCTGGTAGCATCGTTAGCACGCCAGGTGAAATGCTTAACAGTATTTCGTCTGCCACTACATTCTGAGTTCAAATTCTACTGAGCTCGACTTTGCCTTTCATCCTTTTGGAATCGATAAATTAAGTACCAGTGAAACACTGGGGTCAATGTAACCCCCCTCCCCCAAATTTCAAGTCTTGTGCCTATGGTAAAAAGGATTATTATTATGATTATTATTATTTTTTATTTTATTTATGCGCCCTTTTCAAGCCTAGCCAGGCTCACGGGCCCGGTTTCTGTGGCATATGTGTTCCCCCCAGCTGGACAGGACGCCAGTCCATCACAGCATTACTTGGGGTGAAGGAGTACAACAGGGGTCACCACCAGCCCCTGCTGGAGCCTCGTGGAGCTTTTAGGTGTTTTTGCTCAATAAACACACACAACGCCCGGTCTGGGAATCGAAACCGCAATCCTCCGACTGTGAGTCCGCTGCCCTAACCACTGGGCTATTGCGCCTCCACATTATTATTATTATTATTACTATAAGATTTTGTCCTGCGGCTTTTTATTTTCACTATATTTCTTGAAGTGTGTTTAGGGTTCACTCCTTATTGACCCTTACAGTTGAACCAGTGACCTTATTATTGATTCATCATTAAGGGCCATAAGAGGCACATTTTTGCTCAAAATGCCTCAGAGAAAAAGAAATCAAAATGTAAAAATCAAGAGACATTTTTAATATTTATTTATTTATTTATATATTATTTATATTTATTTATTTATTATATATATTTATATATTATTTATATTTATATATAATTTTGCTTCGTCAAATTTTCCCCTTGTTTTATTGTGATTTTTTAGTATTTTTATTTTTTAGAAAAATAAACGTTTATTTGTATAAAAAATATTTACACTGACTTATTTATTGCTGTTGTTGTTGTTATCATCATCATCATCATCATCATCATTATTGTTATTATTATTAAGGCAATGAGTTGGCAGAATCGTTAGCACGCTTAACGAAATGCTTAACAGTATTTCGTAAGTCGCTGCGTTCTGAGTTCAAATTCTGCTGAGGTCACCATTGCCTTTCATCCTTTCGGGGGTCAATTAAATAAGTACCAGTTACACACTGGGGTCGATGTAATCAGCTTAATCCCTTCCCCCAATTTTTGAGGCCTTGTGCTTCCAGTAGAAAGAATTATCATTATTATTGTTAATGATAATAATAAGGCAGTGAACAGGCAGAGTCGTTAGCACTCCGGGAAAAATGCTTAGCGGCATTTCATCCATCTTCTGAGTTCAAATTCTGCCAAGGTCGACTTTGCCTTTCATTCCTTCGGGGTCAATAAAATGAGTACCAGTCAGGCACTGGGGTTGATGCAATCGAATAGCCCCCTTCCCCAAAATTCCAGGCCTTGTGCCTATAACAGAAAGGATTATTATTATCATTAAAGCAGCAAGCGAGTCATTAGCATGCTGAACAAAATAGTTAAAGGCATTTTATCCGCCTTTATGTTCTGAGATCAAATTCCGCCAATGTCAATTTTGCTTTTCATCTTTTTGGGGTCGACTAGCGGGAACTGGGGTCAACACAGTTGACTAACCTCTGTCCCAAAGTTTCAAGACCTTGTGCCTATAGTAAAAATTATTATTTTTATTATTGTTATCATTATTATTATTATTATTGTGGCTGTGTGGTAAGTAGCTTGCTTCCCAACCACATGGTTCTGGGTTCAGGCCGACCAAAGCCTTGTGAGTGGATTTGGTAGATGGAAACTGAAAGAAGCCCGTCGTATATATGTATATATATATATGTATGTGTGTGTATGTTTGTGTTTGTTCCCCCAACATCACTTGACAACTTATACTGGTGTGTTTACGCCCCCGTAACTTAGCGGTTCGGCAAAAGAGACTGATAGAATAAGTATTAGGCTTACAAAGAATAAGTCCTGGGATCGATTTGCTCGACTAAAGTACCATGCGGTACTCCAGCATGGCACCAGTCAAATGACTGAAACAAGTAAAGGTGGATAGGTGGCAGAGTGGTTAGCATTCCGCAGGGCGGAATGCTTAACAGCATTTTGTCTGTCCTTAGGTTCTGAGTTCAAATTCTGCCATGGTTGACTTTGCCTTTCATCGTTTCGGGGTCGATAATTTAAGTACCAGCAACGCACTGGGGTCGATGTAATCGACTAGTTCCCACCCATAAAATTTCAGGGCATTTTTGCCTATAGTAGAAATTTGGGTTTCCACTCACAATCGCGAGTTCATGGTTTCAATTCCTAGACTGGGTGGTGCATTGTATTCTTGAGCAAGACACTTCATCTCACGTTGCTCTGCGATCCGTTCGACACCTGACGCGAGGCACAGCAACGTTCAAGCAACGTTAAGTACTTCTCTTTATACCGCCGACATATATGCAAGGGAGACAATTATATCTTGAATACAAGAGTTATCTCCCATATTTTTATTTTTATATCCTGTAAGCTTGAAATAAATGACAATATATATAAATCCATGGTTAGCACCCTGGGCAAGAAAGATGCTAAGAGCCATTTCGTCTGTCTTTACGTACTGAGTTCAAATTCCGTCGAAGTCGACTTTGTCTTGCATCCTTTCGTAATCAATAAAATGAGTACCAGTTGAGGACTAGGGACCCAAGCTTGGTGCCCTTGTGCCAAAATTTGAAACCAATATTTATATAAACGTATTGTCCTTTGTTTTGTCAAGCTTTCAGAAAAACAAGACCAAATAAATAAATTGAAATAATATAGACGGGAGGTAACTCTTGTATACAATGTTTATCTCAACTTGAGATAAATAAATGCTTAATTATTTCAATGCTTAATCGAGATAATTAAGCATTGTCGCTTGTATACAATGCTTAATTATCTGTGAGGCCTCAGGGCTGTGCAGTGTCATCATTCTCGACCTGCAGCAACTGTCTGTACATCAATGTTTCCTTGAGGCTAAACCTCCAGATCTGTGGACCTCACAAATGCTACTGGGAATCCACTGTGGATTCAACTGATTGTTATGCCATTAGAGTACTGGCTACCTCCCATGCCATGTTGCTCTCAGCTTAGGCGCTGCAGCGTGAAGGTGCCTGGCTCAGTGGTTAGAGCGTCGGGCTCACAATCATGAGAGAGTGGGTTCAATTCCCGGACCGGGCTGTGTGTTGTGTTCTTGTTCTTAGTCAAGACGCTTTATTTCATGTTACTTGTGAAAGGATCCTGACTACCCCCACGTGACCAAAAGCGGACTAACACTGCTTGGAATCGAACTCGAAATCTTGCTGTTAGTAGTCCACACTCTTAACCACTACGTGTGGGCAATTATGGAGTGAATTTTAGGGCTTATAAATCTAATATTTTCCTATCCTTCCTTTATACAGGTCCCCATATTCTACTCATATCTGCACTCAGTCTGCTTAGGATGTTGTTGTGTCCTAGCATATGTGCTGCTTCTTTTAGTTTTCGTATTTTCCAGTGGTGTTCTCTGTCTATTATTTTAACTTCATCCCATAATAATAATAATAATAATAACAACAACAACAACAACAACAAAAATGCCTTTGGAATGAGAACCCAGGTTCGAAATTTCCCCAAGACACCTGATGAAGGCTGGAGGGTATATCAGCTGAAATGTTGTGTTAACAACAAACAAGATGAGGACAAATATCCGTCAAATGTAAATAATGTAAATAATATAATGTCCATGAATTTGTTGTTATACAATAAACTATAGGGACAATAATAAGAGCCACAACACAACATTAATTAATGTGAAACTGAAATGGAACAGATTAAGTCTACAACCAAAGGTAGTAAAAATTGTAACTAGGTAAATAAAATATTTGGTAGATAGGTAGATTGTTGATAGATTATAGGCAAGGTAGAGAGATAGCTGGATTGGTTGTAGAGACAGCAGGATTATTTGTCAGGTATTTAGACAGATTGGTAGAAAGTTTGGTAGGCTGTGAGGTAGCAAAATGCAGAGGTGGCTGGCTGGTCAGGGAGGAAGGATGAAGAGGCTTTACTGCATAAATGTTTATTGTTTGTAAGGGGCTCAGTGCCTCAATTTGTAATGGACTATCAAGTCCAGTAGAACTGAGCTAAGAAGTTTTAATACCTCGTTTTGTTTTTCGTTTTTTGTTTTGAAAAAAAAAAGAACAGTGTTTTAGAGAAGCAGGAGATCGGCAGGCGTCTTTTGCCGTCTCCCATTCACACCATCTTTTCATCACTCATTTCATGAATGTAGTTCATCCAGCCTGCAAGCTACTCCCTCTGTATATGGCCTTCATGGCCAATGAAATGAAATAAAGTGTTTAGTCAGCTAGTTAAGTAGATTGTAAAGTATCGAAGCAGCTGCGTAGTCGTAGGATATCTTGATAAGCAGATAGTCGGGTAGACTGTAGGGTATTTAAACAGACTGGAAGATTGTAGAATAGTTACATAGGTAGATTATAGTGTATCTAGGCAGATAGGTAGATAGCCTGGCTGATTGTAGTATAAATAGTTAGATAAATTGTTAGGTAGATTGTAGAGTAGCCATATATGTAGACTGCAGGGTATCTAGGCAGACATGTTGATAGCCAGGTAGTTGTAGGATAACTTGATAGACAGATAACTGAGTAGGTTGTAGTGTTTTTAGACAGATAGGTAGATAGCTGGGTTGGTTCTTGGGTAACTAGATAGGTAGATTGTAGGGTATCTAAGCAGAGAGGTAGATAGCTGGTAAGGTTGTAGGGTAAGTAGATAGACAGATAGGTAGATTGCAGAGTGACTAGATAGGGAGATTGTAAGGTACCTAGGCAGTTAGGTAGATAGCTGGGTTGGTTGTTGGGTAGCTAGATAGGCAGGTAGGTTGATAGATTGCAGGATGATTAGATAAACAGACAAGTTGCTAGCTAGGTAAGCTGTCAGGTAGCTTTATAGACAGATAGGTAAATAGCTAGATAGATAAGCAGATAATTTTGCAAGTGTGAATTTGTATTCGTCTGTAAACAACTACCCAACATCCTATCGAGCTATCTACTTATCTTTTGACTACCAACACCACCACTACCACTACCTCCACTGTCATCACCACCACAACTACTACCCCCACTACCACCACCACCACCACCACTACCACCAACACCACTACCATCACCATCATCAACACTACCACAAAAACACCCACCCCTACTATCTCCTTCACAATCACCACCACTTATGCTTAAACCCTGCTAGTTAGAGCAATTAGCCAAGAAACACTTGACCATCAGGAAGTGTTCTCTGTCTTAATAAGGTCATCAGAGAATATGCTGGACATGCGGCCATTCTGGGGTGAGTGTCACTCTAAATGAGGTTGTATTCTTGGTTGAGGGTCACAATAGTATTGTATTCACAAACTGTAGTACTTTGAGAATGTCATCACTGTTGCTTGGCTGCTGTCCTCACACTCTGTTGTACTGTGGTTATATAATGGCAGCAATTCACACACACATGGACTCTCTCTCTCTATATATATATATATATATGTGTGTGTGTGTGTGTGTTACACATCGCTGGTCACAATGCGTTCGCATTGTTTTAGCCTTCGAATGACGCCACCCCGCTGGCTAAGCAAGCAGGCCAACAGAAGAAAGAGTGGAGGAATGAGTGGTGAAAGAGTACAGCAGGGATCACCAGCCCCTGCTGGAGCATCGTGTTTTCGCTCAATAAACACTCACAACACCCGGTCTGGGAATCGAAACCACGATCCTGCGACCGCGAGTCCGTTGCCTTAACCACTGGGCCATTGCGCCTCCACGTGTGTGTATATATGTATATATATATATATATATATATATATATATATATATATATATATATATATATGTATGTATGTATGTATGTATATTTGTGTGTGTTACTATTTACATCGTGTTTAGAGGTTTTTTAGAACCTTTTCTCATTACGAGATCAGCGGCTGTCTGCCACTTCTCTGTTTAAAAATTGCAAGTAGGAACAACTGACTGCCATCTCTAGCAGGCAGGTATCCAGTACCAGCGATGAGTATAGACCCAGAAACCTTGGTCTGCTGGTCTTGCCAAGATAGAGGGGAGGTAGTACAGTTGATAAACACAGTTAGGCTTGAGACATATATTTACATGGAGTACAGAATTGTCAACATCAATGGAAATTGCAGCTGTGGTACTAGTGCTGGTGGTACGTAAGAGAACCATCCGAACATGGCCATTGCCAGTGCCGCCCCGACTGGCTGGTGGCATGTAAAAAGCACCATCCGATCATGGCCGTTGCCAGCCACACCTGGCCCCTGTGCCGGTGGCACGTAAAAAGCACCATCCAATTGTGGCCGTTTGCCAGCCTTGTCTGGCACGTAAAAAGCACCCACTACACTCATGGAGTGGTTGGCATTAGGAAGGGCATCCAGCCGTAGAAACATTGCCAGATCAGACTGGGCCTGGTGCAGCCTTCTGGCTTCCCAACCCATGCTAGCATGGAAAGTGGATGCTAAACGATGATGATGATGATGATGATGATGACAGAATATAGATTACAGAATAAAAGAGAGAACAAAAGAACAGAAAAGTTATGTAAAGACTTGTCTCAACAGCTGTTTCGGGACAACCATAACTTATATAGCAATCATATTCATATACTATATAAGCATGATATATAGGTGTATGTCTTTTGACAAGTCTCAATGAAGTTGTTAACATAAGTTAAGAGACCCTTTTCAGGAGCAGGGTGAAGAATGTTTATTTTCTAGAAATGTTTACAAATATGTTTAAAGAGAAGTGAAGTGAGGAAAGGGTGGGAGAAAGTGAAAGGAACAGTCAATTAAATGAGGTGGTGAAGGAGAGTTACAAGAAGATTCTACTTGACATACAGAAGATAAAGTTAAAGGATGGACAGAGAAATGTTGTTGTCAGTTCAAAGTAGAGGGAGGTGGCAAATTAGTAGCCAAGATAAAACAATTAAGAACAACAAATTGACACATACGTACATACGTATCAATCTTTGTACGCTCATACAGTTATATATAACTACATATATGTATTTCAGTATCATGCATCTCAACATGTATGTATGGATTTCTACATGTAAATTAGAGAAAGGGGTGATTATAGCGGGGTACTTCCGAGTGGAATATGGGTGGTACCCCTTTCAGATTTACGGTTGAGAGTGGGTTTGTATTCTTGTATACAGAAGCTTCAGTGACTTGTCTTAGCATTGCATCAGTGGGATGTGTGGATAAGATGTTTAACTTGTCTCCCTGAAGTGCCCTTGTGACAGTCTACAGCAGTCGTTCCCAAACTTTTTAGAGTCGCGACCCACAATTTATCACACCAGTTTATGACGACCCACTTATAAGTCTTGAACTATCTCGATAGACAGAAGTTAATCAAAGCTAATGCGTAATTTTATAACTTTTTGCGACCCACTAAGATTCTGTTCGTGACCCACAGATGGGTCGCGACTCATAGTTTGGGAACCACTGGTCTACAGCATGCTGCTAGAAGATGGAGTATGGTTTCTTTTCAATGTAGTTGTCCGAGTGTTCTTGATGTTCCTAGAACTCTCACCAACATATGACTCTGGGACAATCGTGCAAGCTCCTTCTTGGCACCTAATCTGGTATACAGTGCTCTTCATTTTGCAGTTCACATGTGGGTTTCTAGAACATATTGCACAATTATTCCGACACGTGATTCTATCAAATGGATATGATTTACTTAATACGGGTTTGATAGTCCAACCTGTCTTTTCTACAAATTTGATCTTAAAGCCAGTTCTGTGCAGGAGTTTCTTAAATGCCTTACTTAATTCGTTCTTAGGTGTAGCATCAACAAACATTACACTGTGAAACTTCTTGTTATCATCCCAAGTATTAATTTTATTTCATTTGTTGGTGTCCCTCTCCAACCTATTCAAGAACTTGTTGCAGTATAGGGGGCATATACCATTTTCGTAATCTCTTAGAATGCGTTCAAATCTTGATAAGATCATCATGGTTGTGATGCATGTTCCTGGTGTCCTCATTATTTACATTTGATGGATATTTGTCTTCATCTTGATGAGGACAAATATCCATCAAATGTAAATAATGTACACAATTCCTCATCCCTCAAATATACAACTGTAATATATAGTTTGTTACTTTGTTAACAATGGGCATAGCTCAACAGTTGGGACATGTTATCTGTTTGAATAATTGTATAGAGAGATAACATGTCCTAGCAGGTGGTATTTGCTCATCTTTACTAATGCTGTAACGTACAAAAAGTCTCTTATCACACTGCACTTTGGGATTTGACCCGGAACTACATTTCGGCATGCATGGTCATTTATCCATGCATTTACATTGGAAGAAATTCCACTGTTATCTGTGATAATGGTTGGCAACCAGGGGCGGAGGTTGTGTGTGTAGGGTAGGTGAGTGGGTGTATGTATGTATGTGTGTGAATGTCTATATTTGTATGTGCGTGTATATATTTGTGTAGTGAAGGCGCATGGCTCACTGGTTAGAGCATTGAGCTTACGATCGTGAGGTTGTGAGCTTGAATCCCGGACTGAGCTGCGTGGTGTGTTCTTGAGCAAGACACTTTATTTCACGTTACTCCAGTTCACTCAGGTGTAGAAATGAGTTGCAACGTGACAGGTGCCAAGCTGTATCAGCCCCTTTGCCTTTCCCTTGGATAACACTGGTGGCATGGAGTGGGGAGGCCAGCATGCCTGCTAGTCTTTCCATAAACAACCTTGCCCAGACTTGTGCCTGGGAGGGTAACTTTCTAGGGGCAATCCCACGGTCAGTCATGAGATATTTGTGTATATATGTATATATGTATATATGTGTATCTATGTATATATGTGTATATATGTATATATGTGTGTGTATGTCTGTATGTATATGTGTGTGTATGTATGTGTATATATTTGTATATGTGTGTGTACACGTGTATCTGTGTATTTTTGTGTGTATGTATGTGTGTATGTGTGTTTATGGATGTATATGTGTCTGTATATAAATGTGTAAATATGTATGTATGAGAATATGCTGTGCTTAAGAAAACCAGGCAAGCCAAGTGAGATCATACCCATTGCCAATACCAGTGCCACCTGGTACATAAAAAGCACCCACTACACTCTTGGAGTGGTTGGTGTTAGGAAGGGCATCCAGCTGTAGAAACCTTGCCGGGTCAGACTGGAGCCTGGTGCAGCCTCCTGGCTTACCAGTTCTCAGTCAAACCTTCCAACCCATGCCAGTATGGAAAGCAGATGTTAAATGATGATGATGATGATTATGGATGTGTATGTATGTATGTGGACATGTGTATCAGCCAATTTGCTGAGAGGTGGATGAAAGTGGCAAGAATGGTGCGGGTGAAAGGGCTTGCCCTGAGCATACACCTGCAGTTGGAAAAAAGGAAAGGAAAAAAAGCACCTGCTCCAAAAGTCAGGGCTCCCAAAGTTTTTTATGGGGGTTTCCATGAGCAACTCTTGAACATCTCCTTCCTATTGAGGATCACACATTGTTGAATTTTTAAAAATTTTCTTAGTCTTGTGTACACGCAAAACCCTTACAACAACAACACACACACAAACACATACAAACACACATTTATTTGTTTTGTCCTGTACTGTCCATAATGTTTTTCTTAATGCAAACCTTTGTCAATAAAGAAATCATCATCATCATCATCATCATCATCATCATCATCATCATCATTATTATTATTAAGGCAGTGAGCTGGCAGAATCGTTAGTGCGCTGAACAAAATGCTTAGTGGTATTTCGCCCATCACTACGACCTGAGTTCAAATTCCGCCATAGCCTTTCATCCTTTTGGGGTCAATAAAGTGAGTACCAGTTGAGTACTGGGGTCAATGTAATCAACTCACCCCCTCCCCCGAAATTTCAGGCCTTGTGCTTCCAGTAGAAAGGATTATTATTGTTATTATTATTATTATTATTATTATTATTATTATTATTATTATTATTACTATTGAGTGAGAGAGCAGTGCATGTCATCAAAGTGACACTGGGGTAAAATATACGAAGCCCAGTATACCCATCATGACTACCCGTCTGACAAGGG
>NC_043024.1:6611867-6614367 GCF_006345805.1 Octopus sinensis
ACGTGCCACCCGCACAGGTGCCAGACAGAGCTGGCGAACGGCCACGAACAGATGGTGCTTTTTATGTGCCACCGGCACAAGGGCCAGGCGAGGCTGGCAATGGACACGAAACGGGGCGGTGCTGGCAACGGTCGCGAAACGGAAAGTTCTCTTACATACCACCGGCACTGGTAACACATCTGCAATTTCCATTGATCGATTTCGATTCTGATCCTCACTTGCCTCAACGGGTCTTCACAAGTAGAGTTTCGACATGCCACCGGCACTGGTAACACATCTGCAATTTCCATTGATTGATTTCGATTCTGATCCTCACTTGCCTCAACAGGTCTTCACAAGTAGAGTTTTGTGTCCCAAGAAGGGAAGGTATGCATACGTAGGCTGGCTCCATCCCATGTAGAAGGCCACGGGTTATGGACTCACTTGTCCTGCCGGGTCTTCTCGCGTACAGCACACTTCCAGAGGTCTCGGTCTCTAGTCATTTCCTCAGTGAGACCTAAAGTTCGAAGGTCGTGCTTCACCAGGGCAGGCATCTGTGATCTAATTGGACTCTTTCTCCTAGATACCTTCAGTAAGACATTCCCTAACGTACATTTCGCCATCTACAAAGATGATGCCCTCGCCTTAACAGCTAATACAAATGGACCAGCACAAGATCGTTTTAGGAAGGATATTATCCAGTTAATGAAACACTTCGGACTTAGTATAACTATAGACACTAACCTGACGGTTGTCAATTTCTTAGACGTTTCCTTAGATCTTAATAATAATATTTATAAGCCTTATAGGAAGCCCAATGATAGACTAAGTTATATTAATGTAGGTTCATGCCATCCCCCTATAGTATTCAAAAATTTAGTTAAAAATATTAGTAAGAGGATTTCTAGCCTCTCATCTAATGAGGACATCTTCAATAGCGTTGCCCCAGTTTATAATAAAGCTTTAAAAGATAGTGGTTTTAGCGAAAAAATAAAATATACACCTATCACCAGCCCAACAGTAAGGAAAAGGAATAATAGAAATAGGAAGGTCATCTGGTTTACGCCCCCTTACTCATCCGAGGTGGCCTTCAATATAGGTAAATATTTCCTAGCACTGATAGATAGACATTTTCCAGTTAACCATGCTTATAGGAAACTCTTCAATAGACACAATTTAAAAATTAGTTTTAGTTCAACTACCAATTTTAAAAACATAATCAATCATAACATACAAAAAACACAAGAAGAAAACAGCTGTTCATGCAGGAATAAAGAATTGTGCCCGCTAAATGGAGCTTGCATGTCCAAGACCATCATATATGAAGCTACCGTAAACTCTATAACAACTAAAGACACCGTTTCGACGAAGAAATACATGGGCCTGACAGAGGGTAATTTCAAGGCCAGGTTCAATAACCACACTTTGAGCTTTAGGCACTGGAACAAAAGAAAAGCGACACAATTATCCAATCATATTTGGTCTTTAAGAGATAAAGGTGTCGATTATAACATACAATGGAAGATTTTGGCCAGATGTAAGCCCTACACTAACGGCAGCGGAAGGTGCGGTTTATGCGACATGGAGAGATGGCTTATCTGGAAAAGCAGCTTAGACCCTACCACATGTCTAAATACAAGGACAGAGCTTTTCGGATCATGCCCACATGTGACTAAATTTCTGTTACGTTTTGGTCCCCTAAAGAAAACGGATAGAACATGCTTTCTGTGTTAGTCCCAAGAAGATTTTTATATATTTTATAATTTTATATATTTTTATGTATTTATATAATTTTTATGACGAAAAATGCGAGCGATGTATAAGTACGCAGGCAAAGCAGAGTTATAACAGAGTAATTTCCCTTCATTTTTAACGGTATTTTTTCATAACGTTTTCAAATAGCCAGATAACCGAAGAGATGGTGTTGTGGATTTCCACTTCGGCATCTGAAACTCAGAGTTTATCTTGACTACCGAGTAATGTAACATATTGTATAGATAAATTTCCTCTATTTACATAATATTGAGGTCTCTTTCTTTCTTTGTTATCTTACCGTTTTATCAATATATATATATATATATATATATATATATATATATATATATATATATATATGTATGTATGTATGTATGTGTATGTATATATATATATTATATATATATATATATATAATATATATATATATATATATAATATATATATATATGGATGTATGTATGGTATGTATATATATTATGTATATTATATATATATATAGTTAATCCAAACATGAAAACACAAAGAGAAAACACAACAACGTGAGGACGTGGAACAAATATAGTATTATTGGATGCTCAGGAAAGAAGGAAAGAAGGAGGGTTTAACGTTTTGAGCAGAGCTCTTCATAAGAAACATAGGAAAAGGAAAGATCCGGAGAAGAGAAAACGGAGGAAAAAAAATTGCCAACGGTACACACGAGGTCATATATATATATATATATATGTATATGTATGTATCACAGGAGTGACTGTGTGGTAAGTAG
>NC_043024.1:6619367-6629367 GCF_006345805.1 Octopus sinensis
ATTTTATGATGGAAAAATCTATTATATTTTGTACATAGGAGTATATCAGCCTGCGGGTGCAATAAAGTGGGCTGCATGTGCAGTTGCACCTGCAGGCAGGGGTTTCTCCACCCTGATTTAGGGGTCAAAATATTTGACACTGTACCATGAATATTTGGGTTTCAACATTTGGGTGAACTGAGGTTGTTTTTGTTTTTTATGCCAATCAGCTGGATGACCTATTTTGGAGAGGCTATCTATAATGTGTGTGTGTGTGAGTGTGTGTGTCTGTGTGTGTGTGTATGTGTGTGTATGTGTGTGTGAGTATGTGTATGTGTGTGTGAGTATGTGTATGTGTGTGTATGTGTGTGTGAGTATGTGTATGTGTGTGTATGTGTGTATTGTGTGTTTGTGTGTGAGTGTGCCCATGTATGTGTGTGCATGTGTGCATGCGTGTGTGTATGTGTGTGTTGACATGAGTATGAATATGTATATGTATATTTCTTTTGATGTATGTGTGGGTACGTATATGTGTAGATGTTTGCACATGTAGGTGTGTATGTTGATGTGTGTGAGAGTGTATATGGGTGTGTTGATGTGTATATGTGTGTGCATGTGTCAGTATATGTATAGATGAGTGTGTGTGTGTTTGTGTATGTAAAGGTCTGTTGATGTATGTGTGTGTGTGTCTATGTGTGTATTGATGTATGTGTATGTGTTTATGTGTATGTGTTTATGTGTATGTGTAGATTTATAGATGTGTGTGTGTTGATGTATGTAGATGTGTGTGTGTACGTGTGTGTAAGAGTACATGTAGATATGTGTGTGTGTGTATGCAAAGGTCTGTTGATATATGTGTTTGTGTGCTTGTGTGTGTGTATGTGTGTATTGATGTATGTGTATGTATGTATATGTGTTTATATGTATGTGTAGATTTATAGATGTATGTGTGTATTTGTGTGTGTGTGTGTAAGAGTACATTAGATATGTGTGTGTGTGTTTGTCTATGTAAAGGTCTGTTGATGCTTGTTTGTGTAGACCTATGTATGTTTGTCTGTGTGTGTATGTGAGAATGTGAGTGTGTATGCACACACTTGTGAGTATATTTACACAGTTCTGTGTGTGTGTGTGTGTGTGTGTGTGTGTGTTTAATACAATGGGTCCTGGGGAGGAAAGAGGGGCAGCTACGGTACACCAAATGTGGGTTACACTTGTCTTTCAGTGGAGAGGGTCACCAATTGATAAGAACCAAAGTATTTTCTTGGCCTGAATGGGAAACCAAGAGCAGGTTGGGTGGGGGCTGGATGACACAGGGTGGGGGCTCAGAGGTGTGGAGTGGGGCAGGGGGCAGTGGGAGGTTGGTGAATGGAAGGGATTTAAGAAATGCTGCTAAATGTGAGGTTAACAACAAAAGTTATCAAAGTAAGGGGAGGAGGAGATTTTTTTTTTAACCCAGAAGAAGACATTTGGGTTTTTCTTTAGTTTTTTGCTGACTTTATCACAATATCACAGCTTTGTGTGTGTGTTGTGTGTGTGGTGTGTGTGTGTGCATGCATGCAGGCATGTGTGTATGTGTGTGTATGTGTGTGTGAGTATGTGTATGTGTGTGTATGGTTGTGCATGTGGATTTGTAAGTACATGGTTGTGTGTGTGTATGTGCATGCAGGCATGTATGTGTGAGTGTGTGCATGTATGTGTATGTATATGCATGTAAGTGTGTGTATGTGTGTGTATGTGTTTGTGTATGGTTGTGCATGTGTATTTGTAAGTACATGGTTGTGTGTGTGTATGTACGTGTGCATGCATGCATGCGTGTGTGTGTGTGTGTGTGAAAGATGGAATGAATTGGCTTCAATCTAAATCACAACAATTGTTTCTCTTCATTGCTGAATGTTTCACATTTTATACCTCATATTACTATATTAATATTATATGAATATGATCCAGCAATAACTGTGTTCTTGCACATCATCAGGTGAGTGACTTCAGAGCACTGCTGTATGTACATATATATATTTACAAAATGTGACTGCGTGTGTACCATTGGCGATTTTTTTTCGTCCGTCTTCCCTTCCTTGGATCTTTCCTTTTCCTATGTTTCTGACAAAGAGCTCCACTCGAAACGTTAAACCCTCCTTCTTCCCTTCCTCCCTGAGCATCCATTAATACTATATTTGTTCCATGTCCTCACGTTGTTGTGTTTTCTCTTTGTGTTTTCATGTTTGGATTAACTTTATATTTATATATATCCATGCTAGCATGGAAAGCAGACGTTAAAAGATGATGATGATGATATATATTGATACAAATGGCAAGAGGACAAAAAAATGAAAGAGACCTCAATATTATGTAAACATAATATGTGACAATTATTCAGTAGCCATGATAAGACTCTGAGTTTCGGATGTTGGGGTGGAAACCACGCTGGCATCTCTTCAGTTATATATATATATACAACAGGCTTCTTTCAGTTTCCATCTACCAAATCCACTCACAATGCTTTGGTCAGCCTGAGGCTACAGTAGAAGACACTTGCCCAATTTGCCATGCATGGGACTGAACCCAGAACCATGTGGTTGGTAAGCAAGCTACTTACCACACAGCCACTCCTGTATATGATAAGCACAAATGCAAGATGCAGTAGTGTATCCCTATTTGTTCCCGATGCAGCAATTGTTCTGCATTAAAATATTGCGATAAAGTGTTTCCTTGAAGAACCGTTGTGGATTTGTATCCAAATGCAATATGAACACCCACTGCAGAGGATGCATATAGCCACAATGGTGAAACAGGTGCTGGGAACAAATGGCATAAACTGTACCTTGTGCTTATATATGCACTTGTGTGTGTGTGTGTGTGTGTGTGTGTGTGTATAGACGTATGTATTGTTTTTTATGTTGCTATTGATAAAGTTTCCTTTGTTAATCTTCTTGTTTTTTTGTCTTTTGTATGTTTTTTGTCCATTGTTCAAGATCAGACAGAAAGGATTAATGAGGAAATGGGAAAAACAATGAAAGAAAGAAACGATTAAATTTGAAAGCAGTCTTTTCTTTAATGTACCAACATATATATATATGACTAAATATATTCATAAATACAGACTCATACACACCATTTATGTGTGTGTGTATGCATATATACTTTTATATATATATATATACATATATATATATATATATATATATATATATATATATATATATCTATATATATATATATATAATATATATATATATATATATTATATATATATATTTATCTATATATATATTATGTGTCTGTGTGTGTTGTGTGTGTGTATATATATAATGTAGATCTCTATTTGTCTGTCTATCTATTCTATCTATCTATCTCTATATATATATGTAAATACAATAAGATATTATAAGATGTACTGTTCCATGGCAGTAAGATCAACATAAGCACTGCATCCTTCAAAACTTCCATGCTTCCTGAGATTCGCCAACACTACACTTGATTTTCTCCTCCCCTGTATACACACACAAGCATGTATCTGACTCATACATTGTTCGCTTTCCAGACATTTCTACATTACTGCATGTACTTTATATGCACTTTCTGACAAGTTGTGGTGCACCTGAGCACTGTATACAATAATTTCATTATTATTATATAAAAAGTACTCCATCTGGTGAGAGATAAATATTATTTAATAGACACAATACATGTTTATATGCACTCCTGATAGTTTCATATGTCGAGAAATACCTCAAACAAATTCCTCAGACACAAACCACATATCATAAAGAACTAAAAATTGAATGAGAGAAGATATGTAAAAAGTTGTGAAGGAAGTATTTAGAAAATGTGGAAGGTTAAAAAACAGAAAAGGAAAAACGGAAAACAAAAAAGTGAAAAATAAAAGGTTAAAAACATTTTGAAGAACTGGAAAATTCCACCAATACCTGATTAACTTGTTGATATCTTTCCAGTCTTGTAATTTCAGGTCTAAGGAGGATAACCTTTTTTACTCTTTACTTTTTACTTTTTCATTTTCCATTTTTTAACCTTCCACCTTTTCTGTAGGCTTCCTTCTCAACTGTTCGCGTTTCTTCTCTAATTCAATTTTTAGTTCGTTATTAGACATGGCTTCTGCCGGAAGAATATGTTTGAGGTGTTTCTCAACATATGAAACCGTTAGTAGCTCATAAAAACATGTATTGTGTCTTTTAAATATATATATACACACACACACACACACACACATATATATATATATATATATATATATATATAATATAAAAGGAAATGAAGAAAATGCTGACAAAATAATTTAAGCAAAGGAGAGTGTATTTAATTAGGTGAAAGTTCTTTTTACCGGTTGCGCATTGTTATGCTTATCAAAAGATATTTTTTAAGAGAGATAGAGTTCCTTTCTGATAGATTTTTTTCTCTTATCTGGAAATATATACATGTATATCAGATAGGAACTCTATCTCTCTTAAAAAAATATCTTTTGATAAGCATAACAAATGCGCAACCGGTAAAAAGAACTTTCACCTAATTAAATACACTCTCCCTTACTTAAATTATTTTTTCAGGATTTTCTTCATTTCTTTTTTTATATATCACAACTCGTGTTCCACATCTCCTTTTTTAAATATATATATATAATATATATATATATATATATATAATATATACACGCATGTGTGTGGTGTGTATATATATATATATATATATGTGTATATAGATGTGTATATATATACATGAGTGTATAGTATATATATATATATATACATACATGTATATATTTCCATTCATGCACATTCAAGCACACACACACACGTACACATACATACATACATATATATATGTGTGTATATATATATATATATGTACATATATATAACTATCAATGCATAGGAAAGTCCATGTAATGCATCTAGATATGTATATATGTGTGTGTGTGTATATTTATACATGTATGTATGTATGCCTGTATGTACATCTTTTGGTGAAGGCATATTACTTATTGGTTATGGTATTCAAAGCATGATCATTAGGTTGTGAGTTCAATTCCTGGTGGTGTTTAGTGCATGCATGTCTGTGGAGTACTCAACCACTTGCATGTTAATCTCAAGAGCAGGCTGTTCCATTGATCGGATCGACTGGAACACTTGTCTTTGGAACCGACAGAATGCCAGTTTAGCTTTTATTCTTTTATTCGTTTCAGTCATTTGACTGTGGCCATGCTGGAGTACCACCTTTAGTCGAACAAATTGACCCCCAGGACCCACTTTTTGTAAGCCTAGTACTAATTCTATCACTCTCTTTTGCTGAATCGCTAAGTTATAGGGAAGGAAACACACCAACATCGGTTGTCAAGTGATGGGGGGTGGGGAACAAACACAGATGCACAAACGTATTTATTTATTTGTATTTCATGGTAAAAACTGAAGGCACATGGCTTAGTGGTTAGTGTATTCAGCTCACAGTTGTAAGGTCATGAGTTCAATTCATGGCAGCACATTGCATCCTTGAGCAAGACACTTTATTTCTCCATTTATTCCAGTCCTCCCAGCTGGCAAAAATGAGCAGTACCCGTAATTCAAAAGGGGCCACTCTTGTCACATTCTGCATCATGCTGGATCTCCCTTAGAACCATGTTAAGGGTACATGTGTCTGTGGACTGCTCAGCCACTTGCATGTAAATTTCATGAGCAGGCTGCTCTATTGATTAGATCAACTGGAAACCCCGTCATCATAACTGACAGCACCATCTGAACATCTTCTCTGCCCCGACTGGCTCCTGTGCCGGTAGCACATAAAAAGGACCATCGGAACATGGCCGATGCCAGTGCCACCTGACTGGCTCAAAGTGGTTGGTTTTAGGAAGGGCATCCTGCTGTAGAAGCACTGCCAGATCAGGTTGGAGACTGGTGTGGCCTCCTGGCTTGCCAACCCTCAGTCAAACCATCTGACCCATACCAACGTGGAAAACGGATGTTAAACGATGATGATGATGATGTGTGTGTATATATATGCATGTATGTACACACACACACATGAGCAATGAGCTTCATTTCTTATTTCTTTATTGCCCACAAGGGGCTAAACATATAGGTGGACAAACAAGGAGAGACAAAGGGATTAAGTTGATTACATCGACCCCAGTGCATAACTGGTACTTAATTTATTGACCCCGAAAGGATGAAAGGCAAAGTCTACCTCGGTGGAATTTGAACTCAGAATGTAACAGCAGATGAAATATCGCTAAGCATTTCGCCCAGCGTGCTAACATTCCTGCCAGGTCACTGCCTTAAATGGCTTCATTTCTGTCTACCAAATCCACTGACAAGGCTGAGACTAGGAAAATTAAAGTCCCCTGCTAAAAGTATAATGACCTGTGGGCTGGCCTCATTTGTGCTTTGACTTATGAGTGTCAAAGCATCTTTTGTGATCTCCATGGTTATCTGCATCAGGAAGAAAGTAGGTCATGCCTGTGATGAAATTGAGGTCAATCACATGCATTATTAGTGTAGCATTCTCTGTGTTGGAGTGGGAGAGGAGGACATTTGTTGCCAGGTCTTCTTGGAGGAAGATCACTATTTCTCCTTGTTTCTGTATTCTGCAGTCAGTTCTGAGTAGCACATAACCTGACATTTGTCCAATCCATGCCAGCATGGAAGGTAGATGTTAAATGATGATGATGATATTTATATTTATATGTATATATTTATTTATTTGTGCAGCTGAAGATGGCACTGCATTTAAATTGATGTAATGATTGCATTGTTCAATTAAACGGAGCTGCTTGAAACAGTCGTACTGCATCACTATTTGATATCCTATTGAATATTTTGATTATCTATTATATTATATATATATATATATATATATATATATATATAGTTCAAATTTGCAGAAAACAAAAGATGAAGATAGGTGTAGGAACAACAAGCAGGTGTATTAGTTTAATGCTCCAGAAGAATGGTAAAGTCTTTTACATTTCCAGAAAAAATTAAGAGTAAAAAAAAAAACAGAGAAAAATATGTGCAGAGTTCAACAGTCCAACATGTATGTATATATATGTATCTGTATGCATGTATATGTATACATAAAATGACTTTCAGTGATGACCAAACCACACCTGTTTTCTTTCTTTTTTTTTTGTTTGAAGAGGTCACCATCCTTAAACACATTCCAATACAATGGTAAATGACTAAATGAATAAATGAATGGTGAATTAAGAAAGGGGATACCCCTTCTTTCTCTCTCTCTCTCTCTCTCTCTTTTTCCTTCTACCTATCTGTCTATCTGCCCGACTATCTATCTATATCTTTTTTTTTTTTTTTTTTCTTCTTGCCCCACCCATCCCACCTCGAAAAGAAAAAATTCTACATTGTATTTCGTCCATTTTTATTCTGTGTTTAGCCCTGTGTGGCTACAATAAAAAGTTATCTATATCTATCTATCTATCTATCTATCTATCTATCTATCTGTCTATCTATCTATCTATCTATCTGTCCGTCTGTCTGTCTGTCTGTCTGTCTGTCTGTCTATCATCTATCTATCTATCTATCTATCTATCTCCCTATCTATCTGTCTGTCTGTCTGTCTATCATCTATCTATCTATCTATCTATCTGTCTGTCTGTCTGTATATCATCTATCTATCTATCTATCTATCTACCTATCTATCTATCTATCTGTCTGTTTGTCTGTCTATCTATCTATCTATCTATCTATCTATCTATCTAACCTATCTATCTATCTATCTATCTATCTATCTATCTATCTCTCCATCTATCTATCTATCTATCTATCTATCTATCTATCCATCCATCTATCAGTCTGTCTATCTATCTATCTATCTATCTATCTATCTATCTATCTATCTATCTATCTATCTACTATCTATCTATCTGTCTGTCTGTCTGTCTGTCTATCATCTATCTACCTGGGGCCCTGATCAACTTGGATCAATCGAAAGCCTTTGATAGGGTAGACCATCGATACTTGGAGGCAGTCCTGAGAGCGGCTGGTTTCGGTCCCGTCTTCCGCGGCTGGATAGCTGCCTTGTACAGAGGCATCCATTCGGTAATTCGCGTAAATGGACATCTATCGAGACCTTTCGACATTGCACGTTCGGTCCGTCAGGGATGCCCCCTCTCGGCGCTTCTATACGTATTGACTCTTGAGCCACTACTGCGGAAGCTGGCGACTCTAAGGGGCATCCCGCGAGAATTGGGATGCGGGACGAGCGGTCTGCATACGCGGACGACGTCACCGTCATAGTGTCTAGCCACGAGCACAACGAGCTGGTCGGCGAGACACTGAAAAACTACGAAGCGGTGACAGGAACGAAAATCAACGGGGAAAAAGTCAGTGGGCTTGCGACTAGGCACCTGGAGAAGCAAGCCCATGCCGTCCACCAGCGCCTCCGTCGTGGGACGCTGGACCGACGGCCCGGTTGAGTTGCTCGGGGTCTGGTTCGGTCCGGACCTCCAAGTGGAGAAGAACTGGAACGAGATAACGAGTAGGGTGGTCACCCTCGCCCGGCAATGGTCGAGAGGAAACTGTCCCTAAAAGGTCGAGCGAGGTGGCGAACACGTACATCGCGTCCGTCATCTACTACCGCCTGACCGTCGTACCTTTCCCGACCCTACCATCACCAAACTAACACCATCCTCTTTCGCTTCTTGTGGAAAGGATGCGTCCCGATGGTCAGGCGATCCATTTGCTGTCAACACCCGTTAAAAGGAGGGCTGGGCATGCCGTGGTTGATGATGCGCAGACACGCGCTGAGACTGCGACATCTCTGGCTCTATGTAGACGACGGTGAACAGGTGTGGTCGCCGTTTGTGAGGCACGCTTTCCCGCAGCTCGTCTCCATGACCGAACTGCAGTCGTGGATCAAAAAGAGGGCGAGGAAGGGCGAATGGCAACGCGGAGGGTCGCGTTGCTCTCAAGCAACTCTGCCGTCCTGGGTCGACCTTAAGTGACTTCAAACAACCAAGCATTCTATAGGGGTTTAGTGGAGGGGAGGTACGACGACGAGCTCGGGGCGAACCTGGACGTCGACGAGGAGTACCTGACCCGCTGTTCGGGACGACTTTCGGGCCAGGGCCCATGACAACTTCCAGAGATCCCTGGCCTGGCAGTGCTACCGAGAAGCGCTACCCTTCGGGATAAGCTCTACAGACACGGCTCGAGAAACACGGGGCCGACCTGCCCGAGATGCGGTCAGAGCGACGAAACCGTTCTGCACGCACTCGTTCAGTGTCCAACAATTTCCGACCTGTGGGCTTATGTCGAACAACTGCTGTCACGTGTGGGACGAGTCGGTTTATCAGCTGAGTCTATCGTCAATATTGTCACGCCTCCTTCCTTCAAACGGGAAGGAAGAGCTATTTTCATCATCCTTGTGGCTATGGCGAAAGAATGTATCTGGTGGACGCGTCTGAAAGGATTGGAGACAAACCACTTTCCTCTCTGGCCAATCTCTCATCAACTTCTTCAAGTACCACTTGAAAAGAAAGTGAGAGTAGAGAGGCAAGTTTTGTCTAGCGAATGTTTTAAAAAAAGATGGGTGAATGTAGCAAGAATGGCACGTATGAATGACGAAGCCACCTTGAGCATAGTCCTATGAACCCAGAAATCGAAAACAGAGAGTTGCTTATTTGCAAAAAAAAAAAAAAAAAAAAAAAGAAATATAAAATGTGACTTCATTGACCGATGTTACCGTGGTCTTTTCCGTAGGCTTTTCTTTCCACGGGTAAACCTCACCTGTCCTCCCCTTTACACTTCATATTGACATTTCTGTGATAACGATCCCTATTGATCAATTTTTTTTCCTCTCCCCCTTTTTTTTTTTTTTTTTAACCCCCTTCTTTTTGTCCTCTTTCTCTCCTTTTACGATCCCTTTTGATCGAAACTCCCCCTTCCTTTTTTTTTTTTTTTTTTAAACCTTCAAAAGAAAAGCTCTACCTTGTAATTTGTTCTATCTGTGTGCAGCCCTGTGTGGCTAATAAAGAAACATATCTATCTACCTATCT
>NC_043024.1:6634367-6659367 GCF_006345805.1 Octopus sinensis
CCTCCCTTGGACACAAAGACCTGTTGAGGCAAGCAAAGTCGATATCGAACCTCATCCGACGACAGGCACCCATGCCAACCCCCTTTGCTTACGAAGACATGTTGGGGCAGGTGAAATCGAAATCGATATCGAAATTGAACCAATTCTATGACTGGCAGCCGGCAGATGCCAGGACCCCTGGACTGGTGGTACGTAAAAAGCACTATCTGACTTGTGGCCGATGCCAGCGCCGCCTCGACTGGCTTCCGTGCCGGTGGCACGTAAAGTGCACCAATCCGACCGTGGCCATTGCCAGCCTCGCCTGGCACCTTTGCGGGTGGCACGTAAAAAGCACCCACTACACTCACGGAGTGGTTGGCGTTAGGAAGGGCATCCAGCTGTAGAAACATTGCCAGATAAGACTGGAGCCTGGTGCAGCCTTCTGGCTTCCCAGATCCCCGGTCGAACCGTCCAACTCATGCTAGCATGGAAAACGGACGTTAAACGATGATGATGATGATAATGATGATGATGATGATATATATATATATATATATTATATATATATATATATATATATATATTCTTTTACTTGTTTCATCTGGAGCACTGCCTTTAGTCAAACAAATCAACCCCAGGACTTATTCTTTGTAACCCTAGTACTTATTCTATCGGTCTCTTTTTGCTGAATCGCTAAGTTACAGGGACGTAAGCACACCAGCATCAGTTTTCAAGCGATGGTGGAGGGACAAACACACACACACAAACATATATATATGTGTGTGAGTATATATATATATATATATATATATATAATATATATATATATATATATATATTCTTTTACTTGTTTCATCTGGAGCACTGCCTTTAGTCAAACAAATCAACCCCAGGACTTATTCTTTGTAACCCTAGTACTTATTCTATCGGTCTCTTTTTGCTGAATCGCTAAGTTACAGGGACGTAAGCACACCAGCATCAGTTGTCAAGCGATGGTGGAGGGACAAACACACACACACAAACATATATATATGTGTGTGAGTATATATATATATATATATATATATATATATATATGACGGGCTTCTTTCAGTTTCCATCTACCAAATCCACTCACAAGGTTTTGGTCGGACCGAGACTATAGGAGAAGACACTTGCCCAAGGTGCCATGCAGTGGGACTGAACCCAGAACCATGTGGTTGGTAAGCAAGCAACTTACCACACAGCCACTCCTGCACACATACAGTCATAAGCTAAAGTCATTCCATCATCTGAGAAAAGAGTTGCATGAAAACAATGCTGAAAGAATGGAGAAAATTTATAAAGCAACAAAAACAATTTTGCACCTGGAGATCCAGGTGTTTGCAGAACTAATTTGGTATGTTGATAGAAAGGCTGTAACAATTGTTGCAATGTGGTTTTATCTATGAACATGAAAAAGCAAAATGCAATCTTTGACATAAAATGGGGTTTATAATAATTATCAAAGACTAAGATATCATAGTGTTTGATGATCAAAGGATTTTTGGGGGTTTTGTGCTTTTTTTTTGTCTTTCCTTTATTTGTGGCAAATGGAGTTATTTATAGAAGTTGTGGAATGTCTGGTTGAAATAAGGTGAAAGTGATATTAAAAAAAATAATAAAGATAGCAGGTCAAGATGGAGGTCAAGGAAAGATAAAGTTATACACACACACACACACTCACACACACACTCTCTCTCTCACACACACACACACACACACACACACACATACACACACACATACACACACACATTCACACACACACATACACATACTCTTTTACTCTTTTACTTGTTTCAGTCATTTGACTGTGGCCATGCTGGAGCACCGCCTTTAGTCAAGCAAATCGACCCCAGGACTTATTCTTTGTAAGCCTAGTACTTATTCTATAGGTCTCTTTTGCCAAACCACTAAGTTACGGGGACATAAACACACCAGCATCGGATGTCAAGCGATGTTGGGGGGACAAACACAGACACACAAACATATACACACACACACACACATATATATATATATACATATTTACGATGGGCTTCTTTCAGTTTCCGTTCACCAATTCCACTCACAAGGCTTTGGTCGGCCCGAGGCTATAGTAGAAGACACTTGCCCAAGGTGCCACACAATGGGAATGAACCCGGAACCATGTGGTTGGTAAGCAAGCTACTTACCACGCAGCCACTCCTGTGCCTGTATGAAACATATATGAGAGGATTCTAAAAAGCTCCTGACTTTGGGCAAAAGAAAACACAGGAGGGTCAGTTAATTATGATTTTATTCAACATATTCTCCTCTCAGATTGACACACTTATTGTAGTGATGCTTCAGTTTTTCTAAGCTCAGTAAAAGAACTTGGAAGGTTAGGCCTCCAACTAGGCCTTTCACAAAACCCTTAAAGGGAGGAACTTTTCAACCCCTCTCACCACTCATGTGTGTGTATGTATATGTTCAATATGTGACCTCGTGTGTATCATTGGCGATTTTCTTTCTCCATCTTCCCTTCTCTGGATCTTTCCTTTTCCTATGTTTCCAACGAAGAGCTCCGCTTGAAACGTTAAATCCTCCTTCTTTCTTTCCTTTCCTGAGCATCCAATAACACTATACTTTTTCCATGTCCTTGCGTTGTTGTGTTTTCATGTTTGGATTAACTTTATATATATATATATATATATATATATATATTTAGGGAAAGTTTACGAAAATAAACAAAAGACGAAGGCAGGTGTACAAACAAATAAATGTATTAGTATAACACTCAGGAATAGAAAAAAGTCTTTCGAGCCTACACTCTTCGACAGAAAGATACACAGAAAAAAACAAGGAGAGAAACAAGGAGAGAAAAAAATGCGTGTAGGAGCTAACGATCTATCATGGTGTCTTATATATATATATATATATATATATATTCCCTCATATATTATTATTATTATTATTATTATTATTATTATTATTATTATTATTATTATTATTATTATTATTTTTATGTATATATATATATATGTATGTATGTATGTATGATTATATATATCATCCATCCCCTGACAACCGTATCATCTTTACTACTCCAGTGGCTCATTCCCCTTACATGCCCTTTTGCATCTCCCTATCACCCTCAACTCATGACACCCTGCTCATCCATCCTTTAACTCTACTCATGCCAGCAGCCATCCCCTCCACCCCCTCCACCCCCTCATCCCATACAATCTTGCAAATCGATTCTTCAATTCCCTTTGTGCCTTGTGGGGGCCACCTAGGGACCCTGTTGCCATTATCCATCTCTTGCAGTTCCTCCTCTTCATTTGCTCCTTCTCTTCCTCTCCCATGCAGATCCGCTACAAGGGCCTGCATTTCTCATAATTCAATCCCCACCTCCGCTGGCATGAAGCTGACTCCTACCACCATCATCCCCACCACCACCACCACCAGGGTATGTATGTTTTGTAAGCTCTATGGTGACCTCAGTAGAGCAGACAGTATTAACAAAAGCCCCCTGTCCATGCTGTAAAATTGGTTGGGGTTAGGAAGGGCATTCAGATATAAAGAAACATGCCAAATCAGACATTGGAAATCAATGCAGTCCTTGGACACACTGAACCTGGTCGAACCATCCAACCCATGCTGGCATGGAATATGGATGTAAAATGATGATGGTGGTGGTGGTGGTGGTGGTGGTGGGTGGTGGTTGTGATGGTGGTTGTGGTTGTGGTGGTGGTTGTGGTGGTGGTGGTGGTGGTGGTGGTGATGGTGGTGGTTTTGGTGGTGTGGTGGTGGTGGTGGTGGTAGTGGTGGTTGTGATGGTGGTTGTGGTTGTGGTGGTGGTTGTGGTGGTGGTGGTGGTGGTGGTGATGGTGGTGGTTTTGGTGGTGGTGGTGGTGGTGGTTGTGGTGGTGGTTGTGGTGGTGGTGATGATGATGATGATGGTGATGATGATGATGATGGTGATGATGGTGATGGTGATGGTGTTGGTGGTGGTGGTGGTGATGAGGAGGAGGAGAAGGAAGATACACATCAAAATACACTCACACATACATACATATATACATACACATACACACACACCTCATGTGCCCACCCACACATTTTGCGCCTGTACTTAAACGTGTGGGACTTCAGGTAAACTCCAGCCAACAACAGCAACAACAAAAATATCCAAACATAAAAACAAAAACAAAAAAACAAGAATCCAACACCAAAACTGTCAGCTGCCAATTGCCAAACATTTAAATGTAAGGAAATAATGAACAGATAAGAAGAGAAACGAACAAGGAATGGTTTTATTGGCTGGCCAAGTCTGTGTGAGATAAAATGACTGAAAACAGCCGATCCCGATGATTAGGACATAGCCATTTTAACATCTTGGAGTCTGTCCAATTATCTTGGTAGTTCTTACATTGGAGGAAGGAAGATGAATGAAGATTGCAAGATGTAAAAGAGGGTGAGTTGTCAAAGAGATAATAAGAACTGTAGAGAAAACGGGTTGGTTGGATGGGGCGGAATATAGAAGAAAATAAGAAGAAATAGGAAGAAACTGGAATATGTTATAGAAAATAATAATAATAGTAGTAGTAATAATGATAATAATAATAATAATAATAATAACGGAACTACCAAGCCAATGTGATAAAAAATGGAGCTGACCCAAAATGCCGATTCTGTAACGATGAGATTGAAACAATAGACCACCTAATCTCAGGGTGTAGAGTCTCAGCACCTGTAGAATATAAAGCAAGACATGACAGAGTCGGCCAGTATTTACATTGGACAATATGTCGGTATTATAAGATCAAAACCCGCTGACAAATAGTATAAACACCATCCTGAAGCTGTGACTGAGGGAGAAAATGTGTCGATTTTATGGGACTTCCCTGTGCAGACCGTACAGACCGACAAGACTATAAAAGTTAATAAGCCGGATATTATTATAAAAGATCAGACAAAAAGAATGTGTTTATTAATTGACATGAGTATTCCTTGCGATCACAATATAGTGGCGAAAGAATTTGACAAGATTAGTAAATATAAAGACCTGCTAATAGAAATTGAAAAAAATGTGGCATCTCAAGATGACTACAGTACCAGTGATTGTAGGATCTCTAGGAATGATAAAAAAAAAAAGGTACTGAAACCTATTTGAAAATGATTCCAGGCTCAACATCAGGAAGTGCAAAAAATCGGCTCATGTACTGAGAAGAGCATTATCGCTGTGAAAACAACATCCATTCATGAATTTATTTATTTATTAATTTTTTTAAATACATATTTTACCTGTGAATTTGCGCGTGTAATCTGGGAATGCATACAATGCCCTTCTCTGCCCTAGGTGTATGAAAAACACTCGGCGAGAAATGGAAGAAAATTTGAAGAAAGAAGGAAAAAAACATAATAATAATAATAATAATAATAATAAATGCCCTAATGCAGTACCAGACAGTGGCTCTCCTGGCTTCAGACAGACAGAATACAGACAGGTAGATAGATAGATAGATAGGTAGATAGATAGACAGGTAGATAGATTGACAGACGAGATATAACAGGCTTCTTTCAGTTTCCGCCTACCAAATCCACTCACAAACTCATTGGTTGACCCATGGTTACAGTAAAAGACACTTGCAGAAGGTGCAGTACAGTGGGACTGAACCTGAAACCTTGTAGTTGGCAAGCAAACTTTTTTACCATACAGCCACACCCACACCTACATTAAGAGAGAAAACATCGCTGCTGCTACTGCTGTTGTTGTTTTTGTTATTTCAGCAGCAGCAGCAGCAGTAGTAGTAGTAGTAGTAGTAGTAGTAGTAGTAGTAGTAGTAGTAGTAGTAGTAGTAGTAGTAGTAGCAGCAGCAGTAGTAGTAGCAGCAGCAGCAGCAGCAGCAGCAGCAGTAGTAGTAGTAGTAGTATAGTAGTAGTAGTAGTAGTAGTAGTTGTCTTTGCTGTTGCAGTTGTTGATGTTGTTACTACCATGGCTGTTGCTGTTGCTGTTGTTGTTGTGAGTCCTAAAGAAAAAATTTTGCAATTTTTTTCTTAATTTCCAATTTCCATTTCACAGTTTACACCAAAATAAAGAAACTAGTTTGACATGTTGTTCTAAGCTCATTGTTATAATGGTAATGGCAGGAGGCGGTGGTGGTGGTGGTCGGGGGGTCCAAGCGGAAGGGAAGGAAGAGCATCTGAGTGGGGTGGACGTGAAATACTTGTGTGCATGTGTGTATATGAGTAGATGTGTGTATGTTTGAGTTTGTGTGTGGTGTGTTGTGTGTGTGTGTGTGTGTGTGTGTGTGTGTGTGTGTGTGTGTGTGTGTGTGTGTGTGTGTGTGGTGTGTGTGTGGTGTGTATGTGTATATATGTGTTTGTATGTACAACTTGGCAATACATTTGAATTATGATGTGTATATATATATATATATATATATATATATATACATACATACATGTGTGTATGTATGTTTGTGTGTTTATATATATGTGTCTGTGTGTTGTACATGTGTGCTGGTGCATATGTGTACATAGATATATATACCAACACACACACTCACACACACACACACACACACACACACACACATATATATATGTAAACCACCTAACTATTAAATAATATATTGTCTTACAAAACTAATTCTCAAATTAAATTATATGTAATACATTAAATCACATTATAAAAATAATAAAGCATAATAAATAAATAGATATACATATCATAACTAATAATTATCAAGAAATTATATATAAAATTAATATATGCATTTTATTTATTGTTTTGCACATTGCATAATCATTGTTGTATGTTTTATATTGTATTTAATCTTTCTGTAATGTGTAATTTTTCTAAATGGTATATTTTAGTTTTTTTATTGTTGAATTGATGAAGGGTGTTTTTTTCCTAATTGTTATATATATATATATATATATATATATACAGGTAAAGGACAGAGGTACAAGATTTTCTGGGCTGGGAATACTGAAGGGGTCAGGAGTGTGGGTATACTTATCACCGAAAAATGGGTAGATAAGGTAATTGAGGTAGTCAGAGTATGTGACAGTTTAGCAACTATTATATTGGCCTATGCCCCTCAGCCAGGGCTACCCGATGGACAGAAAGACCGTTTCTATGACACCCTACTGCAGACCACTTCATTGACGAACGACAAGGACCTTCTCTTTGTGGCTGGTGACTTCAATGGGCATGTTGGACGATATGCTAGGGGCTTTCATGGCGTACATGGAGGCTACAGTTATGGTTCCCGCAACGAGGAGGGAACCAGGCTGCTGGAGTTCTGTGATGCGAATAGTCTTATGGTTTGCAACACTAACTTCAGGAAACCAACAAGCCACTTGGTCACCTACCAATTGGGCCGGCATACTAGCCAAATCGACTACATCCTTGCCAGAAAAAGGGAAAGATGGCTGCTTATAAATGCCAAAACCTTCCCAGGCGAAGAATGTACCCCACAACATAGACTGGTAGTTAGTGACTTTAGGATCAGGACTAAGAGGACGACTAGAAGACGACTAACATGGAGAAGAAGGGTCTGGAAGCTTAAAGACCCTGCAAATTGACAGAGATTTAGAGACATGTTACTTGAAGCCTCCGACGAAATAGAAGGTGGTATAGCTACACATGGGGTAGAAGATAACTGGACGCTTCTAAGGGACAACCTGCTGAAAGCCACTGACCAGATCTGTGGCTGGTGCAAAGTCCCCCCCAAGACCCGAAATAACGTGGTGGTGGAACAATATTGTTGACAGGGCTATTAGACAAAAGAAACAGGCTTGGAAGGACTGGAAGAACTGTGGTTGCAGGGAAGTGTATCAGACTTCTAGAAGGGAAGCTAGGAGGCAGGTGTATATAGCCAGAGGGGAAGCAGATAAGAAAAAATTTGCCAATGTCTGCGCCGTGAGATGAAAGACTTGAGGTATTTCGTATTGCTAGACAGTGTGTGAGAGAGAATCATGACGTGGTAGGAGAGAAATCTGTTCACAAGGATGACGGCTCACTTGCGCTAAATGAGGATGCAAAGAGAGAGGTTTGGAGACACCACTATGAAAGGTTTCTGAATGAGGAAAATGAATGGGATAAAGAGAGTCTGCAGAATGTAGACCCAACAGAGGGACCAGCAATCCGTTTGCCAGCTCTGTCTGGCACCTGTGCGGGTGGCACGTAAAAAGCACCCACTACACTCACGGAGTGGTTGGTGTTAGGAAGGGCATCCAGCCGTAGAAACACTGCCAGATTTGACTGGGCCTGATGAAGCCTTCTGGCTTCACAGACCCCAGTAGAACCGTCCAACCCATGCTAGCATGGAAAACGGACGCTAAACGATGATGATGATGATGATGATATATGTATGTATGCATGTATATATGTAATATAATAGTATCAGTATTAATATTTTCACTATGTATATATTATATACATATTGAAAGTATTAAACTGAAAGTATTATCTCACATTACAATAGAGATGTTATTGTTTCACTTTTGAAACGTAATACTGAAATAGTGTAAGAGATAAGAGATTGCTCCGGGCTCACTTTAGACAAGGAGTTGAAAATTATTTTTGGCCCAAAACACTAAATGGACCCTAAGTAAGGCATGTGTAAAATCTGAATATAATCAGTTGGGTGAATTTCAAGTTTTAACGATGCACACATGCAGACAGACAGACACACACACACATAAAACGCGCACACACACACACATTCTCAGTTTTATATATATTGATATATATGTATATAACATATATATATATATATCTTTTATCTTGTTTCAGTCAGTTGACTATGGCCATGCTGGGGCACCACCTTGAAGCATTTTAACCAATGAATTAACCCCAGTTCTTATTCTATTGGTCCTTTTTACTGAACCGCCAAGTTGTGGGGATGTAAACACACCAACACCAGATGTTAAGTGGTGGTGGAAGAAAAACACAGATATAAACACACACACACATATATACGACACCTACTAGTTTCCATCAACGAAATCCACACACAAGGTATTGGTTGGCCCTAGGTTATACTAGAAGACACTTGCCAAAGGTGCCATGCAGTGGGAGTGAACTCAAGACCTTGTTGTTAGGAAAACTTCTTACCACACAGCTCTACATGTGCTTATGTATATAAACATGCATATATATAATTATATGTGTATGTGTGTGTGTATGTTTATATCTCATATATATTTATATTCATATATATATATATATATATATATATATATATATATATATCAGAGATACTGAATTTCTAAATGTCTCAGAGAGATGAGCGGTGGTGGAACGATAGAGTGGCTGTATACTGTCAACACAACCCGTAAAGGGAATCACACCACCGCTATTTAGCCCTAGGAAGCATCGACGCTTCCTGTCAGCTTTGACACATTTCCTGTGTCCTTATATTTGCAAAGGGGAGGCAAGCACCCCCGCCAGCTAGGCGAGCAACCTGAAGACATGCATGTTTCTGGGTCTTGCCCGTCATCAGTCCAGGGTAGCGAGTCCCTGCTAGCGGTGGTACTTGCCAAGCCTTCGCAAATATATATATTTACAGTGAAATCTATTCACTGGTCACTGTATTTAGAAATATTGAATTTCTAAATGTCTCAGAGAGACATGAGCGGTGGTGGAGCGATAGAGTGGTCGTATAAAGTCAACATAACGTGACAGTCCCGTATATATATGTATCATCATCATCATCATCATCATCATTTAACGTCCGCTTTCCATGCTAGCATGGGTTGGACGGTTCAACTGGGGTCTGGGGAGCCCGAAAGCTGCACCAGTCCAGTCAGATCTGGCAGTGTTTCTACAGCTGGATGCCCTTCCTAACGCCAACCACTCCGAGAGTGTAGTGGGTGATTTTATGTGCCACCGACACAGGTGCCAGACGAGGCTGGCAAACGGCCACGCTCGGATGGTGTTTTTATGTGCCACCGACACAGGTGCCAGACGAGGCTGGCAGACGGCCACGCTCGGATGTGTTTTTATGTGCCACTGACACAGGTGCCAGACGTGGCTGGCAGACGGCCACGCTCGGATGGTGTTTTTATGTGCCACCGACACAGGTGCCAGACGAGGCTGGCAGACGGCCACGCTCGGATGGTGTTTTTATGTGCCACCGACACAGGTGCCAGATGAGGCTGTCAAACGCCCACGATCGGATGGTGCTTGTTACAGGGAGATAACCAAAAGTACTGCCATTTGTCATAAAACGTGGGGAGATAACCCAATATTTTAAGGATGGTGAGATAGCCAAAAAGTACCAGGTTTTTCTCTAGGCCTGTAACTGTGTTCAGGGCTGGATTTATAGGAAGTTGAAGATAGCAATTGTTCTGGGCATCCAAAAGATAAAGGACTCACCTGCTATGAATGGTATGTAGCACTCAATACAGCAGGGCCCCCACCTCCCATCAATCTTGCATACAGAGGCTCTCTTTTAAGAAACAAACAAATTTTTAAAAATGTAATGGATCTGCTTTTTTGATGAATAACCATAGTTTTAACTACATTAGTGACATCAATTCATTCAATTAAAAAAAAAAACATTGCTACTGATTCCCAAAGCAATTACAATTCCCATGGGAATTGTAAACTGCTTTGGGACATTGACAAACAACAACAAAACACTCCAAAAAACGTATGTATGTATGTATGTATATGTCAGTGTGTGTTTGTATGTGTCTGTGTGTATGTGAGAGAGAGAGAGTATGGAGGTATATAAAGACAGATAAAGAGATTGATAGCAAGAAGTTATTTATTGTCTCTAGTTTAGATTCCTTCTTTCATTGCATGTCTGAGCACAGTGACCTTAGATTGACCACTGGTCATAAACACTCCCACACACACACATCATTTCAGTGAGGCATTGAAAACTTGCTTTATTTTACCAACGAGCAAGCAGTATACTCCAGAATTAAAATTTTGAATTTAGTTTTAATTATGAAATTACATCTGTCAACAGCTCAAAGCAAGTTTTCTTCTCAGCTTTTGAATAGTTGCTTTTATACTCACATCTTTTCATTAAACAGAATTTTTTTCTTTCTTCCTTTTCTCCCTATTTTTTGTCATTTTGTCAAATACTTGAAATAACTGTGACAGACTGGCGTCCGTCCAGGTGGGGAACCTATATGCCAATGAAACTGGGAAACTGGCCCTTATGAGCCAGGCATGGCTCGAGAAGGAACAAACAACAACAACAATAATATATAAACAACAAGCTTCTTTCAGTTTCCATCTACCAAATCTGCTCACAAGGTTTTGGTCAACCCGAGGCTATAGTAGAAGACACTTGCCCAAGGTGCCACACAGTGGGACTGAGCCCAGAACCATGCGGTTGGAAAGTGAGCCCCTTACCACACAGCCACTCCTATGCCTGCATGAGGAATTTTTTTAGCGAGCTCTTGACTCCATTTAAGTAGTCTTACAGGTGCAAACTCTTTTAACAAGCTTTTGATTGCGGTTTTACCTTGAAGGTGTAAAAGAAATAAAAAAGTGTAATATAGGAAACTCTGTCCAGAATTCAAACAAAGTCATCAAGATTTTGTTCTAATCAGATTCCAAGTTAAGATTTTGAATCTGAGGAAACTGTTGGTGGTTTCTACCAATCTTAATTAGTCCAATGCCAACAATTAGTCCAGTTAAAATTGGAATTTTTTCTCTCTCTCAGCCATTTTTCGTTTTTGAATTGGCTGGTAATAAATTTGGGAAAATAAGTTAAATCTGGTTATTGAACACTACCTTTAACCCCCACCAAACACACACATACACACAATTTCTTTCTATCTCTTCCTCTCTCTCTCTCTCTCACACACACCCACAGTCTCTGTCTCTCTAACACACTCTCTCTCTCACACACATGCACACCCACACTTTCTCTTACATGTTCACACATTTTCTATGACACATGCTCTCTCTCTCCCTCTCTCTCTCTCTTTTTAACACACACACACTCCCTCTCTCTCACACACTCACACAATGTCTCTCTCACATACAGACACACACTCACTTTTTCCCACACACATACACACATACTCTTATTCTAACACATTCTCTCACATTCTAACACACACTCTCTCTCTTTCTATCTCTTACTAAGACAGACACTCTCCCCCTCTCCCTCTCTCATGCAAACAGTCTCTTCCTCATATACTCTCTCACTCTCTCTGACATACACAGAATCTCCCTTGCACACACTCTTCCTCTCTCTTACTTTCACTCTCTCTCTCTCTCTCTAACACACATACACTTCCTCTCCTTCACACTCAGTCTACCTTTCACACACTCTCCCTCACTAGCACTCACACTCATCTCTCTCTCACACTCACACAGTCTCTCTCCCATACTCACAAACACACACACACACTCTCTCTGACACAGACACTCACACTCTCTCTCTCTCTCACATGCTCTTTCCCCCCCACACACACATACACACACATATGCTCACACACACACACACATACACATTTCATTCTTTTACTTGTTTCACTCATTAGAATGCGGCCCTGCTGGAGCACTGTCTTGGCTGGTTTTCACAGTTCAGATTGTTTCTTATCTCTTAGGAGGAAATGCAGGATCCCTGACCCTTTATAGGAACCCTGAGCCTAGTGGGAAGCAGAGAGGAAAGAAGAAAGGATTCCTCAAAAAGGGGGAACCTGGCCCAAATACTGGACACAAATAAGGCCCACATATTTGATTATGCTTTTTGTGTTGTTACTTTTGTTGTAATCTTTGTTGAGCTTCTCTGAGTATTCACTGGGTAGCCTTGTCATCAAAAGCGTTCCATTGATGACCACCTCATCCATTTTATTTTTGCTTTATGTCTTGTTCTGTTTTGCAGGTGCCAGTCTTTAAAGCTACATGGCTTATTAAACTTATCAGGAAAGATATTCCAGAAGATTCTATCCATCCTTTGCAAAGGAGGATGAAATTCGTGGGATCTTTACAGTTGTTGTCATAAATTTGGAAATTTTTTAATTAACGTCAAACTTTTCGAATTTGGTGTAAACTGATGTACTACTACAACTACTGCTACTACTACTACTACTACTACTACTACTACTACTACTACTACTACTACGATGACGACGACGACGACAAGAAGAAGAAGAAGAAGAAGAAGAAGAAGAAGAAGAAGAAGAAGACAACGACGAAGAAGAAGAAGAAGAAGAAGAAGAAGAAAAAGAAGAAATATGTGACAACAACTGAAAAGATCCATCGGATCTTTTCCTTTTGAACGGCAGTTTTCAACACAATTTCTAGTTAACTAAACACTTTTAAACTCCGTATACTGGTAGAATGTGTCAAAATAAAACATTTTTTCTCTTGGCTTTCTTGAGAAAATGTAATTTGGAAGTTTAACGTAGTTTAATTTTTCGATTTTTAACCAATCCTATCGCCTCTATTGACCTAAAATCATTTGTTGCGTCTAAAACTGAGACAACATCCTGTCACTAACCCTAACCCTAACCCTAACCCTAAATTTTAGCCTTTCGTTTTTTTTCTTGTTAAATTAATTTAATTGTTACGCGTGTGTCTAAAATTATTCATTTTGTTTTTGTTTTGAGTTTTTGCTTTTGTTTTAACCTTTCGGTTTTTTTTTCTTAATTGTTATCCTTAAATTAATTTAACAATTAAGAAAAAAAAAATTTAGGGTTAGGGTTAGTGACAGGATGTTGTCTCAGTTTTAGATGCAGCAAATGATTTTAGCTCAATTAGAGACAATTGTTGGTTAAAATTCGAAAAATTAAACTACGTTAAACTTACAAATTACAATTTTCTCAAGAAAGCCAAGACAAAAAAATGTTTTATTTTGACACATTCTACCAGTATACGGAGTTTAAAAGTGTTTAGTCAACTAGAAATTGTGTTGAAAACTGTCGTTCAAAAGGAAAAAGATCCTGGGTGTGACTTGACATGCTAAAAACAAGAAGCAAGTCATTCTCCACTGCAGCCTGATCACAACGTCGTTTTAAAGGTGGGGAAAAAAACACAGGTAAGACATATTATATTGTGTAGACTGAATGTATTTTGTTTGAAAATAAAATGAGATGTCATGGATGGAGAGTGTTTTATGTTTGAGAGCAGAGGGATTAAGATGGACTATGACTCAACAACAACAACACTATACTGATCTAGATTTATGATGTACTTGATCACCATCACAATGTACTCTACTATATAGGTGTCATCATCATCACCACCACCACCATCATCATTCTCACCATTGTTATCATCATTGCTACCACAGCCACCACCAACAACATCCTCATCCTCTTCATCACCACTACCATCAGCATCATTATCATGATCATTATCATCACTGCTATCATTACTACCACTACTAGCACCACCACCACAGCCACCATCATCATTTTCATCATCATTACTACAATCACCACCACCGCCATCACCACCACCGCCATCACCACCACCACCATCATCATCATCACCACCATCACCACCACCACTACTATCATTATCATCCTCATCACTACTTACATCATCAGCATCATTATCACCACCATCAACGTCATCGTCAGCCTCACCATCATCACCATCATCATCATCATCATCACCATCAACGTCATCGTCAGCCTCACCATCATCACCACCATCATCATCATCATCGCCGTCGTCGTTGTCACCACGGTCACTCGCACCCAGTTCATCGGAGTTCTTTTATACACCAACACAAAAGGGAAGTCCTTTTGTTCTGGTCGGTTTCTCACTGAATGAAAACAATAACAAATAAACGACTGGAAAAAAACATATATAATAAAAGAGAAAGAGAAAGGGGAAGAGAAAATCCGTGTTGGCGGTGGGGTCGGTGTTTGCTGTCCGTTCTTTGCTGTTGTTAAACCATTCAGAATTTCAATAACACACACACGTACTCTTTACTCTTTAATCTTTTACTTGTTTCAGTCAGTTGACTGTGGCCATGCTGGAGCACCGCCTTTAGTCGAGCAAATCGACCCCAGGACTTATTCTTTGTAAGCCTAGTACTTATTCTATCGGTCTCTTTTGCCGAACCGCTAAGTTACCGGGACGTAACCACACCAGCGTCGGTTGTCAAGCGATGTTGTGGCGACAAACACAGACACACAAACGTATATTCACACACACATACACACATACACGATGGGCTTCTTTCAGTTTCCGTCTACCAAATCCACTCACAAGGCTTTAATCGGCCCAAGGCTATATTAGAAGACACTTACCCAAGGTGCCATGCAGTGGGACTGAACCCGGAACCATGTGGTTCGTAAGCAAGCTACTTACCACACAGCCACTCCCACGCCTACAACGGGCTTTTAGTTTCCGTAAAAATTGCTTTATTTCATTTTTTTCAGCTCACACTCGGACTTATAGATACATCCACTTAAACATAAATATTTACACAAAAATACATAAACATAAGCGATTCGTGAAAATTTAAAAGATGCGTGTGTGTGTATATATACGTACATACATACATACATACATACATACATACATACATACATACATACATACGTACGTACATACATACATACATACATATATACATACGTACGTACATACATACATTCATACATACATACATTCATACATACATACATACATACATACATACATACATACATACATACATACATACATACATACATACATACATACATACATACATACATACATACATACGTACGTACATACATACATACATACATACATACATACATACATACATACATACATACATACATACATACATACATACATACGAACTGACGTACCCGGTAATTCCCTGGAAAGCGGGTCTTATCTCTTGGTTCCATTCTCGTAATTGTTTCGCTAATCCAATAACAACAATACAAAGTATGTAGCCCTTAAAACGGTTTTTTGTGCATTTACAGAGAATACGGAACTGTCTTACACAGGATCCTGTTTTTAGGAATTCCCAATAAATTATGAATACCCAAATTGTGAAGTCAGTTATGTAATAACATGGAATTAGTTACCAGATAGTGAGAATTCAAATAAAGTAGCTCCGAAAAGGGCTTTAATGCGTTCCCAGAGTATATAGAACAGTGGTTTTCAACCAGGGTTCCGCCAGTACAGTGCAGGGGTTCCGCAAGAAGTTACAAAACTGCTAAAATCGGCAGTAATTTTTAAGTCTCCTGTGTAGATATGTATGCATAAGACTATTAGATTATTGCACAAGGGTTCCTCAAGCCAGTGGAATGTTTCCTTGGGGTTCCGCTCCAGCAAAAAGTTTGAAAAGCACTGATATAGAACATAGGAGGAAATACTAATAAGGTAGGTATACTAAAATCGTTAATCATGTTATTTAATAACAAGCTAATCAGGTATGAGATAATAGCAATTCAATGTAAATAACTCTGAAAAAGCGACGCCAGTGTTGGTATAATCGTGAATAAGTCACTAATCGAAATAAGTGGATCTGTTGTTTAGGAAAATACTGTTTACTGGTTTAAACGTTGTACTGGATAAATTTCAAAAATAACTCAAATAGTTCAAATACTAAGAAATAAGTATAATTTGATTTATACGAAATAATTTACGAACATGAATGAGTTATTTCCCTTGGATGTTTTAAAATAATATATTAGTTAAATGTAGTAGATATAAGAATCCCTTCCAGGATCCCTATTAGCGATTTTTTCAACAATCTAAGTGTGTCACTATTTTTCCAGAAATGAGTTCCACTCACGTGTGAAGTTTCATCAAATCGATAAAACGATGTAGAGGAGTTAGATAACAACGCCACAAGGAAACCCTACCACAGATTTCCACATATGTAGTATGTATGTATATATATGTGTGTGTGCGTGAGTGTTTTGACTGTTCAGCTCGCTCGTGTACAGGAAAGACAATCATTAGGTTACGTACGTATGTATATATGTACACGTGTGTGTGTGTCTGTGTGTGCCGGAAATCCACCACGGGAAGGGGGGAAAGCGGCGAACGCGGCGGAAGTTGCGTAATTCAAACAATTTATTTTTCAAAACAAAACCAAAGCATTCAAAACAAAGGTTGACAACATAATACAGAGTTCGAAAAACAAATCATTTAACATTTGACACAATACAATTCGATTTTTCAAGACAAATCATTTTGTTTTTACATTTAACACAAAGTTCACAATCAACAGTCTCTTAGAGCTTCACTTTCCTTTCTTTTTTTTAACACGACAGTTCTCAAAAAGGTCCTTTTGCTTTTCTTTTAAAACATTTCCAAGTTCTTTTTTTTTCTTTCCAACGACACATCGTCTCTTCTCTTCTTTTTTTCATTTCAACATTTACATTTAAGCAAACACAACATTTTTCTTTTTCATTTGAACACCGAAATTCAAAACACAAATAAATACATTACCGCATGTTCCACGCCTGCAACACTCCCTGAACATTACAACTCCCACTATAGTAGTCCAGCTTCTTTATGTCTCTCTCTGCCCCTTCACTGTCATCTTCCTTAGTACCTCTCGTCCTGTCATCTCTCACACTCACTGTCTGTCTCTCTCTAGACCACGCTGCCCTTTGTCCAGTGGACGCTCACAATGACCGTCTGTCTTTCTCTCACTGACTGACTCTCGCCGACTGACTTTGCAACTTAGCCTCCCGTATTTATAACGTTGTCCCAACATTTTTATTTTTAAAACTTTCTGTGACCGCGTGGGGGCCATAGATCAGTATCTGGGGCCATTAATAATCATGCTCTTTGACAGGACAAAGGAAATACCATTGTCCTGAACAACTGGAGCGCTGGTTCGATTCCAACTAATGGAACAAGGGGCATAATGTTTTTTTTTTGTTCGTTTACATTTTCCTTGCGTCCGTAACAATATATATGTATGTTAGGTCATCCCATAAATAATGCTTTTTTTCAATTATATGAACTAAAAGTCGATAGAATCCCAAGCCTTGACTGTTTGGTATGGAAGACAAGTTGTTCCTTGCCCATACAGTATGTCCCCTTCTCTATGTCCTGATAGAGCCAAAGAACGGCATGGTCATTACAATATGGCACCAATGTCGTCGCAGGAATTACCAGAATGAGGTTGCAGACAATGTCGTCTGCCCCAGGGGCTCTGATTCACAATTTTTCGTCAGAGCTGGCTCCGCAAGCCTCTCCTATGTTTGGGTATTGCTGCAAAGCAGCAGACGTTCCGGATCGGGGTTTTCCATTGTCTCGATGGATGGTTGCCCAAACCCAGGCTAACGAGTTCACCTGCCTGACCGACTTGCTGATCAACCTATAGCTGGGAGCCCGACGGGTACTCTGCTCGGGTCAGAGAAGACCGTGCAATAATTATAGCTAAAAAACGGTTCTACATTCCTCAAAACTCTGGAACTACTAAACTTGAACCTCATTCCTGGTTGCAGTTTATAGTCATTCATAGGACATAACGTGGGTGTGTGTGTGTGCACGCGTGCTTGTATCTATCTATCTATCTATCTATCTATCTATCTATCTATCTATCTATCTATCTATCTATCTATCTATCTATCTATCTATCTATCTATCTATCTACCTATCTGTATGTCTGTCTGTCTGTCTCTCTGTTTGTGTGTATGTATGTAGGCATGTATTATACCATCTCGGTAATAATCTGATGACGTGCTTTTCAAAGCTTAATTATGGGAGGAAAAATCAGCGACAGTTTTTGTCAAGACACAGAAACGGTTGTTGACATTTGTGACTAAAGCCCCTTCCTTCCATCTTCTGTAAATTTATATATATATATATATATATATATATATACACATACACATCCACAAATATACATACATACATGCGTATACGTTTAAGTGCACACACACACATATGTATGCATATATGTACTTACACACTTAAAAAACATATATACGACAAAATACTATCCTTTGAACCTGGAATCACTTCAGAAGCAAATTGAACGTTTAAAGCACAGCCATACATGCGAATATATATATATATATATATACACCACCTTCCCCACATATATATGTATATAAATACGTGCTGTGAATGCGTGCATGAATACATATATACATACATACGCAGATAAATATTTACACACACATATATTATATATATATAATATATACACATACACATCCACAAATATACATACATACATGCGTATACGTTTAAGTGCACACACACACATATGTATGCATATATGTACTACACACTTAAAAAACATATATACGACAAAATACTATCCTTTGAACCTGGAATCACTTCAGAAGCAAATTGAACGTTTAAAGCACAGCCATACATGCGAATATATATATATATATATACACCACCTTCCCCACATATATATGTATATAAATACGTGCTGTGAATGCGTGCATGAATACATATATACATACATACGCAGATAAATATTTACACACATATATATATATATGTGTGTGTGTGTGTGTGTGTGTCCACTTCAAACAGCAAATGCCGCCTTTGACGTGCAACTTATCTTTTGTGTTACTAGTTTTTTGATGGCAAATCGTAAGATTTGCTAGCTAGGTCACTTTGGTATGTATGTATTTAACGAATGTTTCTATGTATGTAATATGTATGTATGTATGTATGTATGTATGTATGTATGTATGTATGTATGTATGTATGTATGTATGTATGTATGTATGTATGTATGTATGTGTGTATGTGTGTGTATGTATGTATGTATGTATTTAACGAATGTTTGTATGTATGTATGTATATATATGTATGTATGTAGGCATGTATTTAACGAATGTTTGTATGTATGTACCTATGTGTGTATGTATGTATGTGTGTATGTATGTATTTAACGAATGTTTGTATGTATGTATGTGTGTATGTGTGTATGTATGTATGTATGATTTCGGGTCATTCTTAGTGCAACAGATAACATGTGACCCAGTACAAACTGTCACGTGGTGGGGCCATCTTTGACTGAGCCGGCAACCCTACAATACCTTTGTAAGAGGTTTTCTTTGGTCACCCTGCAGAACGTAAAACAAAACCTGTCAAAAGACGGACGAAGACAGTTGAATGATCAGCCATCCACCAACAGATGGGAGTGAGAGACCCCTAGTCTTTGTCTAGACTACTCTCATGAACAGTGGTTTTCAACCGGAGTTCATATGGCCCCTGAGCGTCCATATAAGATTTTGGGGTCCACACAGCAAAATAGTAAATTGGAGATCCAAAACAGTATTCTTAGGGCCCTGAAAAAAATTTCCTTATATATATGTATTGGCATGTATTGCAAGAAACAACAAGATTTTTTTTCTCTAACATTTTACACAGTTCAGCCTGGACAAGTTAATGAGTGAAAAAGAAAATAGAAATTTTGAAAGAAATTTCTACAAACCTAATTGTAAACATAAAAGGGCTATGGGGGTCCACCAGAATAAAATTGTAATCAAAGGGGGTTCACACAAGCAAAATAGTAAATTGAGGACCTACAAGAATATTTTAAGGACCCCGTAAAAGTTTTGCTTTAGATAAGTATTGGAAGAAACAGGTAGGTTTCTTTCTCTAACATTTTACACAGTTCAGCTTAGACAGGTTAATGAGTGAAAAGCAAAATAGGAATTTCGAAGAATTGTTATAAAACTAATTTTAAGCATCAAATGGCTACAGGGGTTCACCAGAATAAAATAATACTCAAAAGAGTCCATAGATAAAAAGGGTTGAGCACCCCTGCTCTAGAAGGTAAGTTTGAAATATAACCTGTCTCATGGTGAAATCGGAGGCCTTGCTCTTGTTTGTTTCTGGACTATTTGGCTTCGTATGTAAGAACCATAGCCGTGATGTGCAAGCTATTATTCATTTTAAATATCAGTACAAGCATTGCTGACAGTCATTCCATAAGATAAATTTTCCCTGATGGTCATACTCATCTACGAGTCGACGGCCACCACGTATGTGATGTATTATATATATATATATATTATATACAAAATAAGAAAATGGAGAAATACACCTTAATCAATAATCAACTACCAGATAATACCCATTCACATAATTTATTAAACCACTACATATGAACATCAAGGTCAAACATAATAGTACAGAACAAAACAGTGTACATCAATGAGTAATATGATACAATAAGTACAATATGTATAAATAAATATAAATATAAACATATACTATATCTTACAGCTGTTTCAGCTCATATTAGCCAGGTGTGATAAGTTAATATGTGGTTATAAATGAGACACAAATATATCCCAAGGCCTCTTCAGAGATTATAAAGTACAATCTTTCTCCATTTTCTTATCTTGTATTATGAATTTGTGGTAAATCATTTTACCTTTGCCCGTATAATACAGTAAATGAATTGATTGCATCGCAATTCTTAACATTTATGTATTAACTTTATTGGGTCCTTTACTGGCAGTATATTGGATACATGTTATCCCATGGTGGGTTGCACTCACAACCCCTATCTCAATTTGTATATTCATATATATATGTATGCATGTATTTGTATGTATACTCTTTACTCTTTTACTCTATTAATTGTTTCAGTCATTTGACTGTGGTCATGCTGGAGCACCGCCTTTAGTCGAGCAAATCGACCCCAGGACTTATTCTTTGTAAGCCTAGTACTTATTCTATTGGTCTCTTTTGCCGAACCGCTAAGTTACTGGGACGTAAACACATCAGCATCGGTTGTCAAGCAATGCTAGGGGGACAAACACAGACACACAAACATATACACACACACACACACATACATACATACATACATACATACATACATACATACATATATATATATATATATATATATATATATGGCGGTGCCCCAGCATGGCCACAGCTCATAAGCTGAAACTAGAAAAATCAAAATCAAAACCATATATATATATATACATATATACGACGGGCTTCTTTCAGTTTCCGTCTACCAGATTCATTCACAAGGCTTTGGGAGAGTGGATTCCTTATATTTATTCCCCACCAGTGTTTTGTCTGGATGGCATTGTATAGTATTGCATTCAGAGGTAGCACCATGAGGACATTTTGGGGCAGCTGCTAATCACATGCGAAATGTCTTCTACAGAAATACGACATAATCTGCATTTTTGGTTGCATCTTGGAACTTCAAGGGTTGCATCGTCTCTTGCTTTTTAGGGATTTAGCGGTAATCTCCTCTTCTTGGATTGCAAATGCATAGCCTTCGAAGTGTGATGTGATGTAATGGTTACGAGTCCTATGTTACTGCCTTCTTCAAGTTCTCAGGGAACATAGCCATACAGGGTCTTTATTTGTTTTTGTTTTGGTGTGCTGAGCGCTTCGCCCCCAGGTCTTCTTTGAGTTATGCTAATCTGGCTGGTTTGCTGTAGTATGGGTGGTCATCAAGAAGAGAGTGTTCCCTGAGGAGCTCGCTTCCGACTCGTACAATATTGTTTTCTTCACTTTTCAGTACTAAGTTTAATGTATTTAGTTTTGGCGCCACTAGCTTCTTGTCCAGCTTATGCGGTCCAAGAAATTCAGACTGAGATCTCTGTTTTGATGGATTTGATATCGCTGAAATTTCAACCCTATTTCCAACAACACCACTTGACACGCCTTGGCCAATAGCAGCTCAGTTTCTTGTCGCCATCTTGGATTTCCAGGGTCGAATCAAACTGCTTTAAATAATAATATATACAAACTCCCAATAATTGTGTGGTGAGCCTCTTTCTTTCGTGTGTCCACTCACACACACACACATATATATATACACATACATACACACACACACACACACACACACACACACATATATATATATATATATATATAAAATATATATGTAAGTATGTATGTGTATATATGTGTGTGTGTGTGCGTGTGTATATATATGCGTGTGTATGTGTACTTATATATATGTGCGTGTATGAGTGTATATATATATATATATATATCATATATATATTCATAATATATATGCGTGTGTGTGTACATCTATCTAATATTATTATATTGTATGTGTGGTGTGTGTGTTTGTGTGTGTGGTGTTGGTGTGTGTGTTGCGTTGTGTTGAGTGTGCTGTGTGCGTGTGTATGTATATAATGCAAAAATGGGACAAGAACGCAAAACAGCCAAGCAATTAAGTGATACAAAAAAGGACAACAAACCATCCAGACAGACGATACAGGGAAAACACATTCGGAGTTTTCTATCCTCAGTCGAGTTCCAGATTATCTTTGCAATTTTGGCTGGTTATACTCGAGATTGCTCCAATCTGGCCAGCCCCAAGGAAAAACTAAGCTAAGAGTATTAGATTCCTTGGAAGAAAGCAGCGAATGTATACGAAAGCAAAGACAGAAAAAAAAAAACAGAGAAATGTTACACAAATACAAATGCAATTAACAGGACATAACAACATGTGTCTTTCGACTAAGGACGAATTAAATTAAGCTGGCATGTGTGGAAGTAAAGCCTTATGGCAGGGACATAAGATTTGACAGGCACAGGGAGGAATATAGATGTTGCACGGTCAACGGCCGAACCAAGAAAAGGTCAGCCTTGGCCGAACACCGGTCACGTGGGGAGAGAAGAGAGAGAGGTATAGGCAGCGGGATGGAAGAATTAAGTACGCACGTACTTACACATACGTATGCTCCTAAGCATAACGGAATTGCTCAGTGAAAGCTGGCGATGAAAAATTTCAAGCCATTAATTACATAGTGTAATCCAGTCATCCACACAGAAGGCGCTAAATGGTTTGAGAGTCAATATGTATCGTCAACTACGTCGCTGTGGTTATATTACACACGTATGGATTATATAATAAAATCAAAATAAACAAATGTTTTTTGTTTCATTTTTACAGAACGTTTTGTGTAAACATCGGCCACTTAAGTTTCAATACTCTTTGTATTGATGTTATCGTCATAGCAATCGTGTGACACATTTTTCCTACCCTCTCTCTTTTACTCTTTTACTTGTTTCAGTCAGTTGACTGTGGCCATGCTGGAGCACCGCCTTTAGTCGAGCAGATCGACCCCAGGACTTATTCTTTGTAAGCCTAGTACTTATTCTATTGGTTTCTTTTGCCGAACCGCTAATGTTACAAGAACATAAACACACCAGCATCGGTTGTCAAGCGATGTTGGGGGGACAAACACAGACACACAAAAACACACACACACACACACAACACTTACATACATCATATATATATATATATATATATATATATATATATATATATATATATATATATATTATATATATAATATATATATATACGACGGGCTTCTTTCAGTTTCCGTCTACAAATCCACTCACAAGGCTTTGGTCGGCCCGAGGCTATAGTAGAAGACACTTGCCCAAGGTGCGACGTAGTGGGACTGAAAGGATTTTTATCTCTTTTAATAATCTTCAATCATCCAAGGTTAATCGTATTCATAAAATTCCATGTTAGACCAGAATCAGAACAACAGTAGTCTTTAAGTAATGGAATTAGTAAGAATAATTTGAAGATATCGAATACTTTTGAGAGTGGTACCTTGTAAAAAGAAATATAAGAGAAATGTAAAAAATGACACACAGATGTTTAAACATATCTTGAAAATGGAACATTCCAGAAGCCTTTCATTGATATTAAATCAAATAAGTGTTCAATTTGTCATTTCTAAAACCCAAACTGGGGAGAAATATCTTATGCATGCAATTAACCGATAAATTTTTCATTGATTTGAAGTGAAACTGTTCAGCGTTTTCAAAGTTATGCAGTTAACCGGTTCATGCGATTATCCGATACCTATCTATACAGAACCACTCACACACATATACACAATTTCTGTGAGTGTGTGTGTATACATACACACACACACACACACAAGCTGTGATGGGTCACCATTCTATATTGTCACCATTCTATATTTTTAATTTCGCGTATGTGCATTGTTTTTGATTTTGTCAACTGCACAGTATAGTAGGGTCAGTTGGGTACCATCTGTGAGAAAAACAGCACCATGATGCAATTCACTTGGCCAGAAATTTGGAAACGACATGCTATACTACTACTAC
>NC_043024.1:6666867-6686867 GCF_006345805.1 Octopus sinensis
GTGAAATGAGTGAAACAAATAAAAGAATAAAAGAATGTGTGTGTGTGTGTGTATGTGTGTGTGTGTGTGTGTCCAGAAAACGATTAAGCTTCTCTCACATGGCGAGGCACTAGGCGCTGACTTCATCTCAGCTGAAATATACAAGGCAAGGTGGATACAAAAGCTCACCAACCTCTTTCAGATCATGTGACAACAGGAAATGTTCCCTCAGGAGTTCAAGGATACTTCTTTTGCAAGAGAAATGGAAACAGGCAATTTCTTTCCTTGCCATCGCTGGCAAGACACTCGCAAGAGTCCTCCTTAAGCGCCTCACTCAGCACATGGAAGGTGAGCATGTACCAGTGAGTCAGTGTGGCTTGAAAGAGGGCCCTGGGACAGTCGACATGATCTTTGCAGCATGCCAATTTCAGAAGTGCTAGGAACAAAACAGGGATCTATACACGATGTTTGTAAACTTAACCAATGCCTTCGACATCATTAGCCGTGAGGGGCTTTGGAAGATCATGGAAAAGTTCGGCTGAGCAGACAAATTCATCAATATAGTGCATCAGCTTCACGACGCCGTGGTCACCCGGGTGCTGGACAGTAAGGACTCTGCCGTTGTATTCCCAGTCATTAACGGGGTCAAGCAAGACTGTGTACTCACACCGTCATTGTTCATCATGATGTTCTCGGGAATGCCGTCGGATACTTTCGAATGCTATCGGATGCTTTCCGCAACATCGACAAAACCAGTCACCGTATACGAACCCAGTGGAACACTTCTGGGTCATAATGGACAGGACACTACATAAAAAGAACAAGACAGCATCTTCAAAGCCAAATCTTTTGAAATTACTGCATGAAACTTGGTAAGAAATTCCTCAAGAGAATATTTGTCATCTGATCAGTAACATGCCTAATAGGGTCCTTGCATTGAAAAATGTATAGGGCATGACCCTTCAGCTGTGGAGGTTACAGGCCAAGACTAAGGTAAAAGAGGACTTCCTTTCCGTAGACGACTGCGCACTTAACGACGCCACAGAGGCCCATATGCAACAGAGCATGAACTGCTTCTCCACTGCCTACAGCAACTTAGACGCCACAATCAGAACTCAGAAGGCAGAGGTCATGCACCAACCTGCCCCACAAAACCAGTATGTGGAACCAACAAGCACTGTCAAAGGGGAGAACCTGAAGGTGGTTAATAAGTTCACGTACCTCGATAGCACACTCTCCAGACTTGTGAACATTGAAGATGAAGTCGACACGCACACGTCGTAAAAGGAAGATTAGCACACTGGCGGCTACGTGAATCAGTATGGGAGAAGAGAGAAACTGGGCTAGCCACCAATTTGAAGGTGAAGCAAGCAGTTGTACAGCCTACGTTACTGCGGGACTTGGACAGTTCATGAACATCACATCAAAAGGCTAATCCTCTTGCACATGAAGTGTTTGAGAAAACTGTTGAAAATTACAAAGCAAGACAAGGTCCCAGACACGGAGGTTCTCTCTCGAGCTGATCTGCCAAGCATTTATACTCTGCTGAGGAGAACGAAGGTCGGTTGGGCAGGCCACCTTGTTCGAATGCCTGACACACAACTACCCCAAAAAACTGTTTTACACTTAATTGGCAGAAGGCAAGCGCACACAGGGTGAAGAGATAAAGTGCTTCAAATATGCATTCAATGTCTCACCAAAGCGCTTTCAGATCATCCCCGATACTTGGGAAACTCAGGCACAAGACCATCCTGCATGGTGAAAACGTGAGCTACGCAAGTATGTATGTATGTATAAATACATATATAATAAATATATATATATATATATATATATATATATATGCGTTTAAATATGTGTTGTGCAAAGGACCACTGATGCGGTCACATAGTGTGACGAAAGAACTCTGGCCGAAATAAGATTAAGATTTAATGTATAAAAAATAAATAACACTGAAGCAAAGTAACACCAAATATAGAGTGAGTGTGTTTTTATTGGCTAAACTGGCAAAATGACCATTCCTTAATACAACAATATATATATATATATATATATATATATATATAATCTATATATATATATATATATACTATATATATATATATATATATATATAGGGGTGTAAAATGAAAAATTGATTTTTATATTTTACCCTTACATTTCCACGTGTATTTTATATTTTCTTTTCGTAACATATTTCTACTATAAGATATATATATATATAATATCACCGTGATATATATATATATATATATCACCGTGATATATATATATATATATATATATATATATTTAAAAAAGGAGATGTGAAACACGAGTTGTGATATATAAAAAAAGGGAATGAAGAAGATGCTGACAAAATAATTTAAGTAAGGGAGAGTGTATTTAATTAGGTGAGGGAACTGACCTCAATTTGTTCCGCTATGTCAGAGACCTTGCAACGAGGATTATCCTCCACACTTCTCTTGGAAAAGAGAAGGGTACCGTCAGAGGGCTCTGATCGATCTGGGCGAAGTGATGTGATCTCCTTCCCCTCTCTGGGGAATTGTACAATCACTCTATTAACTGTAGAAAGCAGGATCTCAAGGTCTTCTGCGATTTTACACTGACTATGTCTACCTTCAGAGTGAGCCACATTACGGCCTCTTTGAAATTCAGACAGTTCCAAGGGTTCTTTTGTACATGGCATGATTAAACAGTCACGTATAGAACCTGAAACATAAAAGTGTCAATTAATAAAAAAAAACTTGTCCATACGTACATATTCGTGCAACAGCTTTATTCCTCCCTATGCCTGTCATCTCTCATGTCCCTGCCGTAAGGCTTCACTTTCACACACGTCAGCTTAAGTTAATTCGTCCTTAGTCGAAAGACACCTGTTGTTATGTCCTGTTATTTGTATTTGTGTAACATTTCTCCGTTTTTCTTTCCGTCCTTGTTTTCGTATACATTCGCCGCTTTCTTCCAAGGAATCTAATGCTCTTAGCTTAGTTTTTCCTTGTGGTTGGCCAGATTGGAGCAATCTCGAGTATAATCAGCCGAAATTGCAAAAATAATCTGGAACTTGACTGAGGACAGAAAACTTCGAATGACCCGTCCCTGTGTTTTCTTGTCCCTTTTTTGTATCATCTCAGCTGTCTGGATGTTTTGCGTTCTTGCCCCACTTTTTGTATTCCTTTTCATATAAGTACATGCATACATGTGCGCATGCGCGTTTGTGTCATACATAAAATTTTCATATCTATATATATACATGCACATTTCTTTCTTTCTCTCTCCTTTCCTCTCTTTCTTTCTTTCTTTATTTATTTATTTACTTATGTATTTCGTTATTTGTAAACACACACACACCTTATATGTACAATAACATTCCGCTGTGTATATTCATTCAGCTGATTTTAATACTTTTGAAATCTTATTGAATCAACAACGGAGACAGTTTAAAGAAAATAACGACACAAAACAAACGCACGCGCGCGCACATGTATGTAGGTGTGCAGACATATCTCACTGTGTGGAAGTATGTATGTATGTATGTATTATGTGTGCGTGTATATATGCATGTATGTGTTTGTATGTATGTATGTAATGTATGTTTGTATGTATGTATGTATGTATGTATGTATGTGTGTATGTATGTATGTTTGTATGTATGTATGTATGTTTGTGTGTATGTATGTATGTATGTTTGTGTGTATGTAAAGAAACTGAAAAGGTGACACACGATCAATTGAATTTATCGAAAACATAAATAATGAAATGACTAATATTTTTGTAAGATTCGTTTCCCATTTCTTGTCCTTTTCTTTTTCACCTCTGTCAGTTATCAACCCTTTTGAAGCCATCCTGTACCCAGGATTTTAAAAAATAGCAATAATAATAATAATAAATACCCTGAGTGGCTGTCATGGCTTCTGATCTTAACTGATTGGAAGTGTTATCATGTACATTGTTTTGTCTTGGTATAAAAGATGGGCTACAGCAAATATTCTGCCCAATACCACAGATTTGCTTGTCAGTTGTTTGACCTTAACCAGTTGAGCATGTCCCTTAGTGGCTGACGATATGTGCATCTCTGATCACGAGCAGAAGTAGTGGGGGAGCATCATAGCTGTGTTGAGAGGAATTCTTTGGGGTTTGGTTAATTCACCTCTGGAATCATGTGTGTTTCGTTCAATATTCTTAAACAACTCTTATTCAGTGACCTTCTGAGTGGGATGGGCTACTCGACCTGAAGAAAATTCTAACTGGGCCTCACCTGCAAGGTCATGTGCTGTTTATCTTGATATGAGATCACCATGTCGTGCACATTTGGTTGTGATGCATATACCTGGCGTGCCCTTATCAGACGGGTAGTCATGATGGCTATACTGGTCTTAATATATTTTACCCCAGTGTCAATTTGATGGCATGCACTGCTCTTTCAATCAATTATAATAATAACAATTATGATATCCATTACTATTCGTACTGGCTATGACACCGATCCGTATGATAATACAAAAAGTTTAAATTGCTTAGGATTTGGGCAAAGAAAATGGTCAGATAAATCATCTCCTTTTCATGGATGATATAAAGGTTTATGGGGAAAATGAAAAACAGCTTGAAAGTCTTGTACATGCTATTTGCATTTTCTCAAATGACGAAGTTATGGAATTTGGGATAAAAAACAAAAGTGCGCTATACTCAAAATGAAACTAGGAAGATTGGAAAGAAGCCAAGGAATTGAAATGCCAAATGAGCAAACAATAAGAGCAGTTGAGAAAGGACAATGGTATTAGTAAATGGGAATACTGGAAGCAGATGACATAAAAATAATGAAGAAATGGAACAAATTACCAGTGGGGAGTACACAAGGAGAGTAAGAAAATTATTGCAGTCAAAAACCTGATTGGAGCAATAAATTCAAGAGCAGTACTCTTAATCAGGTACAGAGTTGGAATTATAGACTGGACCAAAAACGATATAAAGAAAGTTGATAGAAAAACTAAGAAGTTGTTGATGATGTATGGAGCCTGCCATCCGAAAGCTGATATCAACTGGCTATGCTTGAAGAGAGACCAGGGTGAGAGAGGCTTAATAGCCGTAGAAGAATGTGTACAGCTGGAAAGAAAAATTCTAGTAGAGTACTTACAGAGCAGCACAGAAAACTCTACCAGTGACAGTTCATAACGAACAGGCGATGAAGTGTGTAACAGGAGAAAAGGATAAAAATGAAATACAAAGAGAGCACGTCAGAGAGATCGAAGGGAAACTTCTGCATGGCCAAAATTGGGGAGCCACTGAAGACGTATGTGGAACAAAATCCTGGGCTTGGTTTTAAAAGGGGTAATTAAAAAATGAAACAGAAAGCCTAATTGTAGCAGCCCAAGATCAAGCGATAAAAACAAACAACTTGCGGGAAAATATATAAGGGGAGAACGTGTCAGAAAAACGTAGATCCTGTGGAACTTGGAATGAGACAGTGACACGCTTTGTGGAAGAATGCCCCAAGTTGGTACAGGCAGAATATAAGACATGGAGGCACGACCAAGTTGTAAAAGTTTTACACTGGAAACTGTGCCAGAAATGGGGATTTGAAGCTGGAAACACATAATACAATTATTGAGTCGAAAGAGTATTGCAGTCGGAGAAATGTAAGATTTTGTGGGACTTTCCTATTCAAACGGACAAGAAATTAGAAAGTAATAGACCAAACCTAACGATTATAGATAAGGAAAGCGAAGTGCTTACTTATCGATCCCATCCTGCCCGTTTAATTTCCAGGATCGTAAAGAAGGGGAAGAAAAAAACAAACACAAAAATCTAATCCCGTAAAGTTTGAATAGGAAGAATTTAGGGCATGCGAACAGTAAAGGTCTTGTTATAATGATTGGTATGTTATGAACAACAATAAGGAAAGATATAGACAAATAGCTGAAGGAAGATTGGAATAGAATGCCTGGGGTAGAGCTCCTACAAAAGTTTGTATCTTAGGGATCAGCAGGGTTCCTAAGCACTTGAAAGACTACTGAAAACTTGTGGATATCTAAGATTACAGATAGTAACCCGCTATCCATATAATTCCTACCAGGAATAGACCCGAACCTGAGCCAAACCAAACTAGTAATAATAATAATAACAATAATATTAATAATACTACTACTACTACTACTACTAAATACTATAATAATAATAATAATAATAATAATAATAATAATAATAATAAAAATGCGCCAAAGTAACCATGAAAAGAGGAAAACTAGTTAAGAGTAACAACACCACACTAGATAAAACCAATGAAATAAAATAATTAGACCAAAGCCAAACTTACAAATACTTAGGAATCCATGAACTAGATAAGACCACACACACAAATGAAAGAAAAAATAAAAAAAGAATATTATAGACGATTTAGATCAATACTAAAAACATAGCTCACTGCAAAAACAAGATAATAGGTATCAACACTTTAGCTGTCCCAGTTATAAGTTACAGCTACAATATCCCTTAACTGGACACGAAATGAACTGTCCAAAATAGATAGGAAAACAAGAAAAATAATGACAGGATCTAGGATGCATCACCCAAAATCTGACATAGAAAGACTATATATACAACGTATAGAAGTGGTAGAGCCTTATACAGCTGGAAAACTAACTATAAAATAACCACCATAGGACTGCAAAAATATCTACTTCAGAAGGAAGGAAACTGATCCAGATAGCGGCAAAACACGAGCAAAACAAAAAACTGTTCTCAGTATTTAAGGAAGCTGACAAATACAAACAAAAATCATACCACCTATAACACGAAAAGAAGAAGAAGATGAAGAAACAACAAAAGCTATAAAACAAATGAAATCCAAACTAAAATAGAACAGCAACGAACCATGATAAAACGATGGCAAGAAAAGCCCCTTCATGGTAAATACTGGACTAAACTAAACGCAAAAGAAATAGAAAAGAAAAATCCCAGCAATGGTTGAGAAGCTCAGGACTCAAAGCAGAAACAGAGGGATTTTTAATTGCAGCACAAAGACCAAAGCCTCCCCACCAGAAATTACCAAAACATGTAACGAAAAGAAATATTACAAGTAACTGCAGAATATGTGGAGATGGACAAGAACAATAAATCATATTATCTCTAGCTGCCCAGTCCTGGCTAAGAAGAATATATTCACAGACATGACAGGTTGGAACCTACATACATTGGAAGTTATGCCAACATTATGGAATAACAACAGAAAAAAGATGGTATAGGCACACACCAGAAAAGGTCACAGAAAACGAGAAAGCAACCATACTCTGGGATATGCCGATACACACAGATAGAGAAATTAGGCCAACAGACCAGATATAGTTGTCAGATATCATGAATAAAAAAAATGCTTTCTATTGATGTATCAATACCGCAGATGACAACGTGTCTCTAAAAGAAATGGAGAAACTCTCAAAATACAAAGACCTGGAAATAGAGGTAACTAGAATGTGGAATCTGAAAACAGAAACAATTCCTATCATAGTAGGTGCATTAGGCGTGATAAAAAAATATTCAGACAATACATAACAAAAACACCAGGACTTACAAACACATATAACATACAGAAAATTGCACTACTAAGCACTGCACCACATCCTACAGAACACTTTCCATACAATAACCATCAGAGCATCACAACAAATCAAGCACATACCCAAGGCACACAGAGCTGCGCTCGGTAGTGAAGTGAAAGCACGCTATAAAAATAAACAACTACTGAATAATAATAATAATAATACTAATAATAATAATAATAATAATAATAAAATAATAATAATAATAAGAGAAGAAGAAGAAGAAGAAGAAGAAGAAGAAGAAGAAGAAGAAGAAGAGAAAAGAAGAAGAAGAAGAAGAAGAAGAAGAAGAAGAAGAAGAAGAAGAAAAGAAGAAGAACAAGAAGAAGAAGAAGAAGAAGAATTGATTAACTCGGAATATAAAAATTTGCTGGTGCGTTTCGTTAGGAAAACTTTTAAAGCTAAACATTTAGAAAACAATTCGACAATTTATTAGAATACACACACACACACACACACACACACCACACACACACACAGATAGATAGACAGACAGACAGACAGACAGACAGACAGACAGACAGACAGACAGATAGATAGATAGATAGATAGATAGATAGATAGATAGATAGATAGATAGATAGATAGATAGATACGAGTGAGTGGAGAAATGGAAGAAAATGGCACTCTACACATTTCATGTATTATTTAAAAAGTTTGATCCGGTTCCTGCGGCAGGAACTCCAGGACTTCCTCCTGTATCTCCTCATTCGGCATTCCAAAGCCTGAAAGCGTCGAGCTTCCGTTAAAAGCCTGCGAAATTTGAGTTTGCACAGAACCGAATGAAACTGTTTTAAATTTTATATATATATAATATTATTTAGTTATCCAAACTGAAAACACAACAGTGTGAGGACGAAGAACAAGTATAGTGTTACTGGATGCTCAGGAAAGGGAAAGAAAGAAGGAGGATTATATATATATATATTATATATATATATATATATATATATATATATTTATATAATATATATATATATATATATATATACATATATATATATATATATATTATATATATATAATATATATATATATATAATATATATATATATATTACATATATATATATATATCTACATATATATATATATATATATATATATATATATATATTATATATATATATATATATATATATATATATATATATATATATATATTATATATATATATATATATATATATATATTATACAGGGTGTCCCAAACGTCACTGATAGGTTTCAATTTTTAATAACTTCCTTAAATTTACAAACAAATGCATGAAATGTTGATACAATATAAAGGACATAATGGAAATTTATATGCACAAGTCATATTTTGCAACATCACTATATCACATGTGAAAAATGACATTGTTTAAAAGGCAACCATTTTGGGTTTCGCACGCTCGTGCTCTTTCCAAAACTTGCACCACAAAACCCTCAAGAGTTTCAGACCCCACTTCTCTGATTTTTCTATTGATTTTCTCCTTCAGTTGCATCAGGGTTTCTGGTTTGTTGACGTGAACCCTCTCTTTCAGGTATCCCCACAAGGAAAAATCCGGGCTAGTCAAATCTGGAGAATATGAAAGCCAGTTGACATTGCCGTAGCGGGAGATTATATACCCTCGCCAAAGCACTGCTGTCGAAAACTGCATTTTTTCTCTTGCGGTATGAGCAGTCGATCCATCATGCTGAGACCACGTGTGAGGTTTACTTTGGATGGCCGGGCGCAAAAAGGGGATCTTTACCTTTTGACCGACAAATTTTAAAAATAATTTTCTGTAACTAAACACTTTCAAACTTCGTATACTGGTAGAATGTGTTACATAAAACATCTTTTACTCTTGGCGTTGGTGAGAAAATTCTGTATTTTGGAAGTTATTTGGGTATTTTTCGTTTGTAAATCTTATTTATGACATCATTCCTGCATTTGTACTGGTTTTAGGGTTAGGGTTAGGGTTAGGATTTTAGAGTTAGGGTTAGGGTTTTAGGGTTGGGATTAGGGTTTTAGGATTAGAGTTTTAGGGTTAGGGTTAGAGTTACGGAAAAAAATGAAAAATGAAGCACGAACGATTATGGTGGTGCCATGAAGTAAACATGCTTCAGATACACTCGTTTATTCAAACAAATGTAACTGAGATGAAATATGTCAGAAATAAGAGTGACAAACGAAATATACACTGCTGGAAGTTGTTGTTGACAAACAACAGCATTAATTTTATTCAGCTGAATACACGTCATTGATTGGTTGAAATTACTGAAATATGACAACTTTAACAAGAAATAACTTCCAAAATACAGAATTTTCTCACCAACGCCAAGAGTAAAAGACGTTTTATGTGACACATTCTTCAAGTATACAAAGTTTGAAAGTGTTTAGTTACAAAGAATTATTTTAAAATCTGTCGGTCAAAAGGTAAAGATCCCAAAAAGGTCTCATTCATGGATACGCTGACTATATCTACCTTCAGAATGACCCACAATACGGCCGCTTTGAAATTCAGACAGTGCCAATGCTTCTTTTGTGCATGGTAGGATTAATCAGTCAATATAGAATCTGAAACATAAAAATGTCAATGAATAAAAAATATAAACCTTTACAAGATAGAATAAACATAAAACGATGCATTATGGGGTGGCATTGTGCTTCGTCGATGCTTTGTGTGTTTTGTATGCGGAGGGCGTGCAACAACCATAAAAAACGAAATGGATCACCGTCGATTTCGGCAATTTACGTTTAACCACTTTCACTTAGAAGGCTTGCATCACCCGAGGCTAGAGGAAAAGATACTTGCCCAAGGTAGCTATCAGTCGAAACGAAACTGGGACGTCATGATAACACAACGAACAACGTAACAACCAGACCATACCTGTAGCAACACACATGTATACCGACACATACGCACATACATATGCATATGTATACACACACACACACACATATTGTCACATATGCAAATACACATGTACAAATACAAATACATATACATACACGCATATATACACACAAACACTCACATACACACACACACACACACACATACACGTTTGCATGCAGAAACAGACACACAGACACAGGCAGACAGACAAACACACACGCACACACACACACACACACACACTCTAGGCTATTAGATTCTAGGCGCATATTGAATCCTTTATTCAATATCCGTCGTTTTAATGCCTATAAAACGTGTGTGTGTGTGTGTGTGCGTGTGTGTGTATGCAAATATATTACATATCTTTAGAAAGAAAGAAAGAAAGAAAGAAAGAAAGAAAGAAAGAAAGAAGGAAGGAAGGAAGGAAGGAAGGAAGGAAGGAAGGAAGAAAAGAAAGATAGTTAGTTAGATAGGTAGGTAGGTAGGTAGACAGACAGACAGAAAGATAGATAGATGGGGAGTGATAGAGAGAGAGAGAGAGAGAAAGACAGGGACAGAGACAGAGAGAGACACAGAGAGAGAGAGAGAGAGAGACAGACAGAGATAGAGAGAGAAGCGAGTGAGTAGATGTCCGTGTGATAAGCTATATTTGTATATTTGCACATGTGCATATACTCAAGTATGCAAAGCACATTCGTACGTGCCTACATAGAAACGTACGTACACACACACACACACACACACACACGTTATATGTAAATATATACATACCTATATATATGTATACATATATATAGGTATGTATATACACATTACACACACGCACACATATATGTATATTATATATATACACATATATATACCCATATATATACACACATATATACATATATATTTACACATACATCCATATATTTGTATGCACGTACATTTATACGTACAGATATAAAAAAAAGGGACCACTCCGTCGGTTACGACGACGAGGGTCCCAGCTGATGTGATCAACGGAACGGCCAGCTCATGAAATTAACGTGCAAGTGGCTGAGCACCCCACAGGCACATGTACCCGTAACATAGTTCTCAGGGAGATTCAGCGTGACACAGAGTGTGACAAGGCTGGCCCTTTGAAATACAAGCACTACTCATTTTTACTAGCAGAGTGGACTGGACCAACACGAAATAAAGTGTCTTGCTCAAGGACACAACGCGTCGCCGGGAATCGAACTCACGACCTTCCGATCGTGAGCCGATTGCCCTAACCACCAAGCCAGGCGCCTTCACTACGTACAGATATATGTATATGTATGCATACATATGTATATATACATACTTTATTAAAAAGCAGTAAAAATATCACAAAAAGCTGTTACTCAGAGTTTCATGTTCCTGTTCGTCAGACAAAACTGTCCGACGAACGGAAACGTGAAACTCTAAAAACCAACTTTCTCATCTATATATATATATATATATATATATATATATATATATAATATATATATATATATATATATATACACACACACATATATCTTATATATTATTTATATATATCTATATATAATATATATATATATATATACACATATTTTTATATATATATATATATATATATATATATATTATATATTATATATATATATATACACATATTTTGTATATATTATTTTATATATATATATATATATAATATATATATATATATATACATATATATATATGTATGTATGTTTGTGTGTATGTATGTATGTATGTATGTATGTATGTATGTATGTATGTATGTATGTATGTGTGAGTGTGTATATATATATTACATCAATGCCGCCAACATCAGCTCAAGGTGTAAAAGAAGAGAAAGGTTCCACGCGAAGCAGCTCGAAAGCAAGTCTTGTTGTTGGTGCTTGGAAGAAAGACAAGAAAAATAATCTCTGTTGATAGTCATGTTGGAACTGCAGGGGAGTGGAGGAACTTGCTTTACCTTTTTATTGTTTTTACTTTAATACTTTGACCTTATGAAACAGCGGTTGGGCGTTGTTCCGTGTGTAAGTGTGTGTAAGTGTGTGTGTGTGTGTAACTATATGCATACACGTATATACGCAAACACTAATAGACTTACTGTTACGCACGCATTCTCACCCCATCACAAACACCACCGCCACTAACACCACCGCCACCACCACCTATCGCATGAAGTGGTCCCCCCACAACAAATGCAAACTGTTGTATGTTTATTTCTATTTGTGTCGGTATGACGATGTAAATGGGCGTGTGTGTGTGTATGTGTGTGTGTGTGTGTGTGTGTGTGTATGTGTGTGTATATGTGTATAAATGTATCAGTGTCTATATGTATATGTTTGAATATGGATATATAAATACTAGTATATACATACATACATACATCCGTATATATATATATATATATATTAGATATTCACATACATAAATGTATGTGTGTGCGTGTGTGTGTGTTTATGTGTATGTTTGTACGCTAATGAGGTCGTCGCTGTTAACGCGTTGGTGGGTGGGAATTACCTAGCACGGATATTCTGTGGAGCAAGGATTGTGCGCAGTAATTATTGCGTACTGGAGATATGGGGTGACACGGCATGAGTGACGGGACGAGGGAAAACGAGTCGAAAAGACTTCAGAAGAAATTGTGGAGTTTAACCATCTGTGTAGAGCAGAGGCCACTATAGTAGCGTTCGAAAATGCAGAGAGAGGACACAGCATATTTGTGCGCCAGACGATGGGATGTGTTTGAGGGGGATTTCATGTGAAATAGTTGAGTGACTTTTCTGTTTGTTTTGGCCCAGGGTGTGTGTGAGTGTGTGTGTGTGTGTGTGTGTGTGTGTGTGTGTGTGTTGTGTGTGTGTGTGTGTGTGTGTGTAGCCGCCCAGCAACACCGTTCCAGATTTGGTTGCAGTACTGTATTATTCTTTAATTTATATTTTACTTGTCGTTAGACTGCAGCCATGCTGGAGCACCACCTTAAGGTTCTTTGCTGAACTGCTAAGTTACGAAGACGTAACCATACCAACATCAGTTGTCAAATGATGGCGGGGATGGGGTGACAAACAGAGATGTAAACACACACACATACACACATATGACGAGCTTCTTTCAGCTTCCGTCCACGAAATCCACTCACAAAAGCTTCGGTTGGCCCGAGGCTATAATAGAAGACACTTGCACAAGATGCTAGACAGTGGGACTGAACCCCGAACCATGTGGTTGAGAAGCAAGCTTCTTACCACCACACAGCCATGACTGCGCCTATTGTGGGTTTCACTAGGGCTTTTTAGAAAGACTGTGGATATTGACATAAGTGGCGAAACAGATGAAGTGTTTTTGTGTCCCCGAAGAGGACGACCGCTATTTGTAATGCATTCTTTACTGTGATAAATAGGAACATCGAAAATCTTTGGAGTCGGCTGGCAAGGGACATTTACGAAAATGAAACGCAATTTGAGACAGTGGATGCTCTTCGTAAAGTATTCTTCACCCCGTGGGGTAACATTACGGACAACCTCCTGCAAAAGTTTGAGTCGAGTATGGCACAGCGAATTTTTGAATCTATTCGTAGGAATGGAGGAACTACTAACTATTGACCCTCCTTGTTTATTATCTATTCATTGTTTTCGTTTGTTATTTGTCAAGATCTTAGACTTTTGACCCAGCAAAATATTGTTATTTGTCATTCAGTGCAAATTTTCTACATTAAATGTTAAACATTTCTTTAGGATTTCGTATATATTTTTCTATAATGAAAAATAATCAAATATATCGGTCTGCAAAGAGTTTAAGTCGGCAGTTTTTTTCCTGGTCTTAAGATTTTGTCCAGCACATACATACATACATACATACATACATACATACATACATACATACATACATACATACGTACGTACATACATACATACATACATATGTACGTACGTACGTACACACACACACACACTCTCACACACACACACACCACACACATTATATATATTATATATATATATATATATATTATATATATATTATATATATATATATATATATATATATATATATATAATATATAATATATATATACATATATATATATATTACATACACACACAGGCACACAGACATGCAGGAAGTAAATAGACACCTTTAATTTTCAAAAATTATGATCTAAGCGTCTTAATATGTTTTCAGCGGTGTAGAATTTACAATGCAATTATTCTTTTCCATTCCAGGTGCCATTATATTAAATATTTGTGAAAGAGTAACCATGCCACGCACAAAAAATTCAGCAGAACTGTCAGATTTTCAAAGAGGTCGTATTGTTGGGCAATCTGAGGCTGGTCTTAGCCAGCGAAAAATTTCTGAAAATCTCCAAATTCCTCTTGCTACTTTTAATAGAATTATAGTGCAATTCAAAAGCCAAGTAAAAGAATCAACAGACTCTCGTCCCAGCTGACCTGGGCTCTTGGAAAGGAAGCTTCACTGTTTGAAGACAATTGTGGTAAACGAATCCCGTTCGAAGGCTTCTGACATTGCAAAACAGCTAGAAGTTAGTCCAAGAACGTGTGTTGCATATCTGCATAAGCTTGGGTATTATGGACGAGCAGCTAGAAGAAAACCTCTCCTTCAACCAATTAATATCAAATAATAAATTTTATATATATATATATATATATTATTAGTGAATTGAGAAATGGAGTTGAACGAAGATTGAACATAAATCCTTTTATTGCATTCTACACGTGTTCGAAAGCCACAATTTCCCAAATTCCGATTGAATAAGGAGACCATATTGTGTCTTTCTCTTCAGGAAGAAATAGGAATTCCGTTAGCAGAACAAAAACAGAACAGAGGCCAAACATATATATATATAATATATATATATATATATATATATATATTATATATATATATATATATATATATATATATATATTATAAGACGTGTTTCTGTCTACAAGGCTTTGGTTGTTCCGAGGTTATAGTAGAACACACTTGTCCAAGATGCCACGCAGTGGGACTGAACTCAAGACCCTGGGGTTGGGAAGCAAACTTCTTACCACACAGCCACGCCTGCTCCTTGGTAAGTGTTTTTCTCTGGTATTTCCGTATCTCATTTCACTTTGCGGTCTTTGGTTTAATAACTCCATGTTGGAAATGCATGGTGAGCCTACGTGAGAGTTTTGCACTGGAACATTCCAGGCCCGTTGCCAGACTTCGGCGCCTGAGAGTGCTTCAGAATATTCTGGGTGGATACAACTTTGTAATTATGCTAAAGTGGAGTTTCAAATAAATGCATCACCGTAAAGCTGAGGGCACACCATTGAATAGCGAGGGGCAGTGCTGTCCAGCACACCCCCTTAGCGACGGGCATGCTCTAGGGGTTGGTTAAGGGAGCCTAAGAAATTACTATATACACAGCCCTTAGCGTTGGGCATTCCCAGGTTCCTATTCTATATAGAGTATATAAAGCATGTATGTATAGTGGATTTAAAGCATGTATGTATAGTGGATTTAAAGCATGTATGTATAGTGGATTTAAAGCATGTATGTATAGTGGATTAAAGCATGTATGATAGTGGATTTAAAGCATGTATGTATAGTGGATTTAAAGCATGTATGTATAGTGGATTTAAAGCATGTATGTATAGTGGATTTAAAGCATGTATGTATAGTGGATTTAAAGCATGTATGTATAGTGGATTTAAAGCATGTATGTATAGTGGATTTAAAGCATGTATGTATAGTGGATTTAAAGCATGTATGTATAGTGGATTTAAAGCATGTATGTATAGTGGATTTAAAGCATGTATGTATAGTGGATTTAAAGTATGTATGTCCATACACGACTTCAGGTCTTTCACTAGATTTTGGTGCCTGGGGGCACTTCAGAATATTCTGGCTGGGCACTAATTTGTAATTAGTTTCGAAATAAGTGTATCACTGTAAATACGAGGGTAATCCAATGAATAGTGAGGGGGAAATGCCGTCCAGTGAACCCCCCTTAGCGACGGACATAGAATATACCCAGAATAAATCTGCGATAAACTGTAGTTCATTAGAGTACTCAGTACCTAATTATGTGGAGTGTATAATAATGTAGTGTGTATATTGTATTTTAATGCAGAGAAACCTCGGGGAGAGTTTGTCCTTTTCGGTGTCCAGATGATAAGAATTGACCAAACTTGGATTGTTGTGGGGCGTTTGTGGGCAAATGGGTCACATGACATTTTTGAGCGCAAGTAAATATGACCGTCACGACTGAAAAGCCTTTGGTACTAGGTAGACTCAATCAGGGCTTACCTGCGGTTAAGCAACAACAACGACGACAACAACAACAACAATAGAGAGCACGTTTTTGATGAAAAACTAAAGAAGTGGATTGCTTTTAATGAAATAAAACAATGATAAATGTGTTTCAAGGTCACCAACCACGACTATGACGACGACGACGGTGATGATGGACGATGATGGGTTTTCTTTTTTGGTTTTTTACTTGGCCACAGGAGCACCACGTATTGAGGACAACATCAAAAGACAAAATGCAACACATAAAATGGTGGTGCTTACATCAATCAAAAGTGGGGAACTACAACAATAAAAGATATAAAAATAGAATTCATAAAAAATATATCAATGATGATGGTGATGATGATGATGATGATGATGATGACGACGACGACGATGATGATGATGATGATGATGACGACGATGATGATGATGATGATGATGATGAACTTCTATCGTTATATTTCAACTCAACTGTTCAGTTCGTTATCTTTCGTAGTTCACTCATGTCGTCTGCTTCTTTGAAAGTAAAAAGTAGGTTTGGCAGCCATATTTACTGAAATTGTTTTCCCTCTCTTCGGCTATTTTTGTCTCCCACACTCCAAATTCGGTCCCCCGCCCCTCTTGACTAATAGCTGCCTTGACGGTTTATTTATTTATCTATTTATTTCTATGGTGATGGGGTTGGGGTTGGTGATGGTGGCGGTGATGATGATGCTGATGCTGATGATGAGAGGGAGGGCAGTTGTGCGTTGTTTGTTACGACGATGGTTCCCTGTTGTCGTGGTGGCAATGGCGGCGATGATGATGATGATAACGATGATGAAGATGAGGATGACTACGACGACGACGACGATGATGATGATGATGACGATGATAATGGTGACGGAGGTGATGGCGGTGGTCGTGGCGAACATGATGATAGTGATGACGACGACGACGATGTTGGGTGTGATGATGATGACGATGATGATGATGATGATGATGATGATGATGATGATGGCGGCAGCGGCGGCGGTGTTTACAGCGGTGGCGGTGGCGGTGGGAGGGTGATGATGATGTTGATGGTTATGGTGATGATGATGATGATTACGATGATGATAATGATGGTAGTGGTGGTGGTGGTGGTAGTGGTCTTCCAAGTTGGGTAATGTCTGTGGTTTGTGGTTTAAGATGATGATGGTGATGGTGATAACGTCGATAGTGGTGGCCATCGTGGTATAGGGTGGGGTCTGTGATGGTAGCGATGGCGGAGATGGTGTTGCTTTAGTTTTCATTTTTTATCAACTTCTTTGTCTGACAATAAACTTACAGCCTATCCTCGTTAGATGGCGTTGGTGGAGTGAGTCAGAGTGCGATGTGAGAGGAAAGGCGGGAGGTAAAGGCGGAGAGAGAGAGAGAAAAGGGTGGAAAATGAAGTGAGGGAGAGAGAGAGAGAGAGAGAGAGAGAGAGGAGAAGGAGAGGAGGGAACACAGAAAGACATCATGCTATAAATTTAAGAGAGAGAGGGAGGGATAGAAAGAAAGACAGAAAGAGAGAGAGAGAGGGGATAGAAAGAAAGAAAGAAAGAAAGAAAGAAAGAGAGAGAGAGAGAAACAAAGAGAGAGAGAGAAACAAAGAAAGACAGAAAGATGGAAAGAAAAGCAAAAACAGGGTAAATACATCATCACACTAAGAGAGAGTATAGAGAGAATGTGGGTAGAGAAAAGGAATAGAGAGAGGGGGAAGAGAGAGGGGGAAGAGAGAGGGGGAAGAGAGAGGGGGAAGCAGGAGGGGGTAGATAGAGGGGGTAATAGAGGGGGAGATAGAGGGGGATAGAGAGAGGTGGCTGAGAGAGAGGTGGATAGGAAGAAGGGAAGGGAGGGCGAGATAGAGAGAAAGAAAGATGAGAAGGAGAATATATCTGTAAAAGAGAGCAGAGATATTAAAACACAATAGACGGTTATATAAGATATACACAAAAAGGATTGTGAAACGTGTGTGTGTATGCGCGTGTGTATGTGTCTATGTTATGTATGTAAAAGTGAGTACTTTTAGAATGGTTTTGTTTCCCTGCATTGTTTTGTTTACGTCATGTAAATGGCTTTTGCATGTATTTGGATGTTGAGGGTTAGCTGCAGCACCATCTTCAAAGTGCGGGCTTATCCGTTACATACACACATGATTATGCATGCACACACATATATTATTCATGCATGTATACACACATGGTGGCTGCCCCCTCGTTATCGAGTATGGCCATTGCACGAAGCTTAATCAATGTTGTTATCGTGCAATGCTTGTGCAAGAAGATTTTCTTTAAAGTGAGGAAAGGTTGTGCACTGAGTCAATCCCACTCACTAAGCAACAGCAGCCATAATCGGAAAAGAAGAACAAATCAACATCATCGGTAACCACTGAGCCGCAGGTTTTATGTCGGAGTTATCCCAGTTTCCTGAGTTACCTTCTCCTAGAAGGATGCCCTAACAAAGGCTAGGAGCCCTTCACTCCCAATGGTTTAACCGCGCGATCGGGTATTCAATCCGATTATTTCTATGTCCCTGCGCCTTAAGACATTATTGGATGGCCATTGACTCTCAAGAGTTCCTCCGCCCTTTGACGGGTTTTGTTTTTCATCCCGCAGGGTGTCCAATAAACACCCTCCTCACCAAGCAAGCTTGGTGGGGTTGCCAGTTTAGTCACCGACGACCCGACGATGTACATACATGCATGTATACATATATGTATACATGCATGTATGTATACACGCATACGTGTATACATACATACATACATGCATGTATACATATATGTATACACAGATGCATATGTGTATACACGTATGCATGTATGTATGCATGTATGCATGTATGTATGTATTATGTTCAGCACATTGAAGTTGGTGCTATAGCCAAGCCTCAACATCCAAATACATGCAAAAGGTATATATACATATATACATACACATTATCTACATTATTTATATTTGATGGATATTTGTCCTCATCTTGTTTGTTGTTAACACAACGTTTCGGCTGATGTACACTCCAGCCTTCATCGGGTATCTTGGGGGAATTTCGAACCTAGGTTCTCATTCTTAAGGTATTTTTCCAATGTAGTACTCTTCAGCCTTCATCAGGTGTCCTGGGAGAATTTCGAACCTGGGTTCTCATTCCTAAGGTATGTTGTTGTTGTTGTTGTTATTATTATTATTATTAATAATATTATTATTATTCATGTCACTGCTTGGAATCTTGGGGTTAGTAGCCCGCACTCTTAACCACTACCTCATACACCTG
>NC_043024.1:6696867-6704367 GCF_006345805.1 Octopus sinensis
TGGAAGAACACAGTCTGCAACGTATTTCAGCAGACGATCCAGGAGTATCCTTTCCTACGACAGACAGCAATGATACTCCCCTATAATTACCACAATCATTCCTGTTGCCCTTTCCCTTATACAGGACCACCATTACTGCATCTCTCCAGTCCTCAGGTACAGATTCACTAGTCCATATCTTACCAAACAAAGAGTGAAGTTTCTGCAGAAGTTTCTCACTACCGTGCTGTAACAACTCCGCATGTATGCCATCCATACCCGGAGACTTCCCATTATTCAACCTTGAGACAGCCATTGCGATTTCTTCCAACTTTGGTGGTTCTGCGAGTGCTGCCTTCACAGGTAATCCAGGGATGAGATTGAGAACATCCTCACTAACTACAGACTGCTGATTCAAAAGTTCATCAAAGTATTCTTGCCACCTTCGCAGAATTCCTTGTGAATCACGAAGAAGTTCTTTACCATCCCTGCTTCGAAGTGGTGTCATCAGGGAAGACTCGGTCCAAACTTCTCGCAAGAGACCATACAAAAGCTTTGTGTTATTGGAATCTGATGCCGCCTGTATCTCATCAGCCTTCTTACTCCACCACGTATCCCTCATCTGAGAGAGCCTTTGCCTCACACGTGATTTTACGTCTTCGAATTCCCTATGCAACACTTCCCTTTCCTGTGGCTTTGCTGACAAATAGCGTGACAAAGTACGTCTTTTATCAGCCAATAAATCATCTATATGTTCATCATTTTCTTTGAACCAATCTTGATGCTTTCTTTGTATCAATCCCAGAACTTTCTTGCCTATATCATAAACTGACTTTTTAAGGGTCGGCCAATCCTCCCCAATATCTGCAGCATTCATTTCCTCTCGTAAAGTTCTCTTCAAATTATTACACCTAAGACGATCAACATTCAGTCTTTTAGGCAGGGTAATCCCTACAGCTCGGATTTTATGCTTTGTGACTAATTTCACTTTTGCACGTACTAGGCGGTGGTCCGTCCAACACTCAGCTCCACGAAGAACAAAAACACACTGCACATCCTGTCTGTCACGCACCCTAACTAGGATGTAATCCAGAATATGCCATTCTTTAGATGCAAGGTGCATCCATGTAGTCTTAAACTTATTCTTTTGTTGAAACATGGTATTGGTAACACACAGACGCAGCTCCTCACACATCTGCAGCAAAAGCATGCCATTACTATTACACTTCCCCACCCCATGCTTTCCAATTACAGTCCATGTGTTAAAATCCCAACCCACTCTAGCATTAAAGTCACCCAGTACGATGACTTTGTCTGCCCGAGGGATATTTCTTATAATACCCTTCAAAGCATGGTAGAAAGAAAGTTTTTCGTCATCAGTATCGCACATAGTTGGAGCATACACACTCACCAAGGTCACATAATTTCCTTTAACCAAAGGAATTCTCATGGACATTAAGACGCTCGTTAATTCCGACTGGGAATTCTTCCAACTTGTCCACAAGAGTAGTCTTAACAGCAAAAGAATGTATATTTTCCACAAGATTCTGTAAGATGACCATCTCCAGGTAATCTCGTCTCAGATAAAGCAACGATGTCAAGATCATAGCGTTGAAGCATACATACATGCATACATACATACATACATACATACATACATACATACATGCATGCATGCATGCATACATACATGCATACATGCATACCTACATGCATACATACATATATGCATGCATACATGCATACATACATATATGCATGCATACATACATACATACATACATACATAGTTGATATCCATAGGATGATATCTGCACTAATATGTATGCTATAAATTGCATCGTACAGTTGTGCATTTTACAAACAAATTGATTTGTAGCATATTCTTCAGATCGAGAATATTTCGTGGTTACATCAGTTTTTCCACACATACGAAAAAATAACAGATTGAAGATGATTTCTATTTCTTTTTTCTTTTTGTTGTTGTTTTATGTGTATAAATCTCTTTCTCTCTTTTACTTGTTTCAGTCATTTGACTGCAGCCATGCTGGAGCACCGCCTTTAGTCGAGCAAATCGACCCCGGGACTTATTCTTTGTAAGCCCAGTACTTATTCTATCGGTCTCTTTTGCCGAACCGCTAAGTGACGGGAACGTAAACACACCAGCATCGGTTGTCAAGCAATGCTAGAGGGACAAACACAGACACACAAACATATACACACACATACACACACACACACACATATATATATATATATATATATATATATATACACATATATACGACAGGCTTCTTTCAGTTTCCGTCTACTAAATCCACTCACATGGATTTGGTCGGCACGAGGCTATAGCAGAAGACACTTGCCCAAGGTGTCACGCAGTGGGACTGAACCCGGAACCATGTGGTTGGTAAGCAAGCTACTTACCACACAACCACTCCTGCGCCTATGTCTGCACGAAATAGATAAACAACACCTTCGTTTATCGGGACATTATTAATTGTCTCCAAAAATGTATATATATATATATATATGGCGGTGCCCCAGCATGGCCACAGCTCATGAGCTGAAACTAGAATCAATCAATCAATCAATCAATCATATATATATATATATATTCCTAATTCGTGTCTTTCACATTTTCTTCTTGGGCGTCCAATGTGCATGTATTTTCGCCCATTCTTTCGTAGACTCCATTTCACCGTGGTCATTACAAAAACAGTTTGGATTGTCATGATGGATGTAGCAAAACTTGCTCATCAGGGACGGAAATAACACGGGGGAGCGCACACATACACACACACACAGAAAACAAATGACAAATGCAGTGAAACGCAGAACACACGAAAAACAAACAAGGGACTCGTACACAGACACATATACAGACGACATTACATGTACACAAGCAATTTTCCCTCATTCATAAGCACATTCTATTTGTCAAAAGTCAACAAACCCTATACTTTATGACGGTCGCGGCGGAGGAGGAGGGATTTGTCACCGTTTCTCCTGATATTTGCATAAACATACATAAACTGTTCACACAAATGCACACATGCAGCCCTACACAGAAAACGCACACAAACCAGACACACACACACTCTCTCTCTCACACACACACATGCATGCTCACAAATATGCATACATACACACGACAAAATTGCATAACAAATACGTACATACAAGACAATGGAGCAGCCATTCTGTGATCTCTCGACCAGTTAGAAACAGTAGCCACATCTCCCTCAAGTCACATCGCATTGTGATATACATGTTTATTGGTGGCGAAATGGCAGAATCATAAGATTATCGGGCAAAATGCTGAGCGGTATTTCGTCAGTCTTGATGTTCTGAGTTCAGGTTCCACTGAGGTCGATAGTCACCGGTTGTCAAGCGGTGTTGAGAGACAAACATAGGCACAAAGACGCACGTATATTTGTGTAGATACTACGGGCTTCTTTCAGTTTTCCTCTACCAAATCCACTCACAAGGCTTTAGTTAACCATAGGTTATAGTAGCAGCCATTTTCCCAAGGTGTCACGCAGTAGGACTGAACCCGGAACCATGAGGTTGCGAAGCAAGCTTCTTACCACACAGCCACGCCTGAGACTAAGTTTGATAAAATGTATACGTGACCAAACAATAATTAATGTATATATATATATATTATTAGATGAAGAATTGCGATATATTCTATTCATAACCCTTGATTCAATAACAGTGTATAAACTATATATATATATATATATATATATATATATATATATATATATATATATATATATATATATATATATATATATTTATATATATATATATATATTTATATATTTATATATATATATATATATATTTATATATTTATATATATATGTAACTAACCTGTGTGTGAGTGAATATCTTGTCTTGTACTTTCGGGGTACAAGAAAGCAATCACTCACTAGCCGTTGCTTTAATAATCCAGAATCTCTGCCCGTCAGAAACAACAAGACGCAGACGTAAAATATATATATAACTACTTTATTCTCTTTCTTGGTAACAATAACAATAAGTGTGTTATCTGATGTCCTTGGTTCTAGGCGCGCAAGGCTGAAAGTTAATAGATTGTAATATTTACAATGTTCAGCCGCAAAACAGAAACGGATTCAAGATGGCGTCGAACAATGGAGACGATGTTGGTCTGCAATAATTTTGGTTAAAGGCCTTTTGGTAAGGACTGCTAGAATCAGTTCGAACGGAGAGAAAATATTAACGTCCTGCTCCTTAGGTCGCTGCTGTCCCAAGTCGCCGCTGCTGCTGCCAGCGGTCAAACGTTCTACGACACCCTTGCCTTGGCAAAGGGTTCTTCCGGTGCTTCGCGCATGCGCGAGAGGGCCCTTCCTTTCTGTGCCTTGGTGAAGGCACCAACACGCGCGAAATACAAATGGACGGTGTGCGAGCGCGCGCCGTTGTAGGATCACTACAGGCACTCCTCCAGTGCGTACGCACGAAAGAAAACTTATTGTAGTGACTGCAAAACTCAAGGTGGACAACAGATAACCAAATAGCACACAATAATATAATGGCAAAATTTATAACATACACAAGAAATTTACTAAAGGAAAAAGAGAAAAAATACTCAATGAGCAAAAATCAAGAGTGCATGCATGAAAGTGTATACGTCACAAAGTATAAACCCTTCCGCTGAAAGGAGCGGAGGGAAGCAAACTCACAGTCAATGAACCTAAACGAAATTAAAATCCAACTTCTCTAAAGGTGGTTGATCCTGCAAAATAGCAGTTAAATCAATTGCTGCAGGAGAGGAAATGGAATTGACAGAAGCTCGCTAGTAACACAAAAGGCAAAAGTGCAAACATGCTGGTGTGATGCGCGACACAGATAATTTTCTCTGTTAATTACGTGACCAACAGTGGTCTAACAGGGAAAAATAATTACGCCTAAACATGGCGCAGCGCATGTGAACATCCGACGTCCTATGAGTCGGGAAAAGAATTAAGCTAACGCAAACGTGTTGCAAAAAACAAGGCAATACACGTGCGAAGCAAGGCGCATGAAATGCAATAGTGCTTGCCAAACCAAAAACCAGCAAGAATATGCCAGTGGTTGAGCGATTATATGCCTCGTTCGCATAGGAACAAAAGTATGACATGCTGGCGCGTTATAATGAACAAACAAACCTCTCTATGTATACGTGACCGCTAGGGTCTATAGAAATGAGGGGTGTCCACAAAAGGCAAATTCAGCATGGAAAAAAAACAAGCGAGAAAAGCATGTGTGACGTATGTATGTGAGAGAGAGCATTTATGTGTGTGTACGTGTGTGCGACAGAAATACATACAAGGTGAATGCGAGCAAAATATAAAAACAGCGCATAGAAAAAATGTCTCTCGGGCTATTCCAGACAATGGAATTAGTTTACCAGTCTATAATAGCCTGATGCACAATAGCAGTTCGTTCTGTAACAGAATGTTGAGATCACAAATGCAGATGCCGATTGAACACATATCGTGTAGCGGTTGTGGCTTCAATGCTGTGACAGGTTAACTGGAACAGAAGAATCTCGTAGATAGACGGTGCTGTGAATCCTTGGTGTGCATATGCACAAAACAGCGTGCACGCTAAAGTTCCGCGAGTTGCTATGTACATCTTGTGGAGGTCGACGGTGTTGAAAGGCGACGGTGGTGGTGGCGACTGTAGTGGACTTGAGACAACATCGTTCTTAGTGATGATGGCGACGAAGATAGCGACGACGTGAAGTAGACAGACGACGATGATGATGACGAAGGCAGAGAAAAAACATCGATGATACGATGGCGTTCGTCATCATGGCTGTAGAATAAGAAAAGGGCTCCTTCTACAACTGTTTGTGGTGGCCGGAAACAAATCGTCGAAAGATGAATGCGTAGAGTTAAATCGTGTTCCGACTTCGCAGAAAAACTGGATTTTTTTGTTGATAAGTGATCTCTGGTTTTAGACTAGAATCACGTCGGGGGTCACCACTGTAACGAGCTTAGAGAGTGAATATCTTGTCTTGTACTTTCGGGGTACAAGAAAGCAATCACTCACTAGCCGTTGCTTTAATAATCCAGAATCTCTGCCCGTTAGAAACAAGACGCAGACGTAATATATATATAACTACTTTATTCTCTTTCTTGGTAAACAATAACAATAAGTGTGTTATCTGATGTCCTTGGTTCTGGGCGCGCAAGGCTGAAAGTTAATCGATTGTAATATTTACAATATTCAGCCGCAAAAACAGAACGGGTTCAAGATGGCGTCGAACAATGGAGACGATGTTGGTCTGCAACAATTTTGGTTAAAGGCCTTTTGGTAAGGACTGCTAGAATCAGTTCGAACGGAGAGAAAATATTAACGTCCTGCTCCTTAGGTCGCTGCTGTCCCAAGTCGCCGCTGCTGCTGCCAGCGGTCAAACGTTCTACGACCCCCTTGCCTTGGCAAAGGGTTCTTCCGGTGCTTCGCGCATGCGCGAGAGGGCCCTTCCTTTCTGTGCCTTGGTGAAGGCACCAACACGCGCGAAATACAAATGGACGGTGTGCGAGCGCGCGCCGTTGTAGGATCACTACATATATATATATATATATATATATATATATATATATATATATATATATATATATATATATATATATATATATATATATATATATATATATATATATATAGATATATATATAATATATATATATATATATAATATATATATATATATAGATATATATATATATATATATATATATATATATATATATATATATATATATATATATATATATACATATATATATATATAGATATATATATATATATATATATATATATATATATATATATATACGACAGGCTTCTTTCAGTTTCCGTCTAACAAATCCATTCATAAGGCTTTGGTCGGCCCGAGGCTATAGGAAAAGACACTTGCCCAAGGTGCCATGTAGAAAGACAAGAAACTGGCTTCTTACCACGCAGCCACGCCTGTGCTTGTGTCTTTCTGTTGAAGAGCGTAGGCTCGAAACGTAAAAGACTTTCTCACCTTCCCGAGTGTTAAACCAATACACCCGCTTGTTGTTTATATATGTGTCTTCGCCTTTTTGTTTTACGGTAAATTTCAACTATATATATATACATGTATTGCTGTGTTATATTTTTTATACATATTTTAATGCATTTCAATTTCCACGTATTAATTATATTTCCATCATTAAGTTCAATATGTATTTTATTCAATGTAAGGTTTTTCCTCGAATTTATAATTTTATCATATATATTATATTATATATATATGATATATATATATATATATCTATATATATTTGTCTGTGCGTGTTTCTGTGTCTGTGCTGTTTGTACCCTCACCCTGACCACGGCTTTCAACCGATTCTGATGAAACTTGACACACACATAGCCCAATGTCATAATTCAAAACTAACGCATTGAAAATTTTGAAAAGTTCCCCCAGTTCTGAAAAAAATCGATATAATTCGACATGGGGTCGAGAATCAGAAA